>NC_053023.1:454490431-454635452 GCF_003073215.2 Triticum urartu | reverse complement strand
AGGCATGGGTCAGATCATTAGGCTACCGAGTTGTCGATTCATGGCGACCATGGCACTTTGGGGGGCAAGTTGCTGGGTATGATGTTCTACCATTTTTCTATACAACTGTACATCTTTCTCCTTGATTATCACCATTCACATATGTTTCTGGTTTAGTTATATATCTGCCATCTGATGCGCCAATTGATAGATGACAAGAACTCTCTCTAACATAACTAGCAGTCATTGAGAACTGAACACCTGCGAGAATTCAAAAGCAATCTAGATTAAGAAAAGCAGCTACATCCATGTTTTTATCACTATTTTTTTTAAACGGGGCAAATGTTTTGCCTCATCCCACTAATTAAGAAGTAGAGTTGGCTGGTCGTTGAGTTGTTTTGGACTTCATGTTAGGATTAACGAAACATAAAAAAAACATGTATCTGAAATGATTTAAGTCATTTTGTCTTATGCGAGTGCAGATATACACAAGGCTATGATCACAATCTCACCTTCCTCACCATAAAGGCATGTAAGCAAGCTTTAAAGTCCAGCAGGAGAATCTAGCATATTAGATTGTCGTCTTCCATCTTCAGTGACTTGCCCGATGCCATGTCTGAACCAAACTTAAATTCGACAAGAGTTCATCATATGGCTGAGGGTTTTTGACTAGTTAACGATGTTTCAGGGGTCTGGCCACACTGTTCCTGAGTACAAGCCCAAAGAATCGCTGGCATTCTACACCCACTGGCTGCTTGGAGAAAAGATCTAAATTGATCTAAATGAAACAATCAAATTTTGTAGATATGTATCTTATTATTTTTCCTAGCTGTTTTTATTGTAGATTTTGATAAAGACTGTAACTGAACCTGTTTTCAGTGTGAAACCCAATAAACAATCCAAGGCTCTGATAAATTTCCGCCTACATTCTCTTGCTGAGCGTTAGAAACGAACTGTCTTAACACAACCGTATTTCTACACCCACAAACACCAGAAAAGCAGATGAAATAAACATAAAATTGGACATTAACGTTACACCAGCGACATGAGAACTCATGAACCAATCAACTTGAACTTGTCCAATGACAGAAGCCTGAAGATTCATCCAACACACCATGTAGTTCACAGAAAGTTTTGGCTGCCTAGTAGGAGTAAGGTACTCCATAAAGAAGTATCATGATGATCTAGAGAAATACTACTACCTCCGTTCTGAATTAAAAGATGTTTTGGATATTTCAGTATGGACTACATACGGACCAAAATAAGTGAACAAACACACTAGAACACATCTACATACATCTAATTCAGAGAAAAAACATGCTATAATTTGGAACGGAGGGAGTAGCAAACAAGGCTTCTGCCACAACAAACCATACCATTCCTCCCAAAAGGACACATTCAGCATCCAGTCAGCAGCGGACAGCACCTGCTATGGCTATCAGGCACCACGTGGCGAGCTGTTCATATGGTTTGCCGGCAACAGCAACTACAGTGAATCACAAGTCCGTATATATGAAAATGAGAATAGACCAAACGGCAGGTTACACTGTTGATTTCAGAGAAAAGCAGCAGCATACGAACAAAAAATTACACAAGTGAACCTTCACTGTCTCGTGCAGAATGTATACTTAAAATGACATCAGAAATACACTGAAGTTACTTATTGCGATCATCCTAACCCAGAAACGTTTTCGCTGGAACAAGTTCACTTACGAAGTATCCATGTCGGAGCAAAACAGCAGAGCCATCCCCAGAAACTATCAGCAACTTGTTACTGCAACCCACGCACACATCAACACTACAGCAGATCCATGTCAGCTGCAGTAGCTGAACCATCGGCGTAAACAGGGTGGAGAGTGTGCCCAGCTACAGGTTCGACATGAATCCATTTCCTGCCAGTCAGCTTATTCCGTTCGAACCGCACATGGCCTTCCTTCAGAGAGAAGAGAGTGTGATCCTTCCCCATGCCAACATAGTTCCCAGGATGGAAGCGGGTTCCTCTTTGTCGTACGATGATGTTTCCTGGTTCCACTTTCTGTTAAAATAAAACAAGTGTAAACATTGGAGAGCAGTATGAGATAATTTTCCTTTTTTTTGGCTATAATAATGAGATAGCACAGCGACTACCAATGTTACAATGTATGGTATGATTAAAGCTGATGCCAACATATCAAAAGTATTAGCTATTTTCATGTCATTTAGGAAATTATTCAGCTAATCTGGTTCAAGGACATGAACAAGAAGAAACATCAAAACCATGATGAGCACTTGAAGATGGTACCTCTCCACCAAATTTCTTAACACCCAGATACTTGGGGTTAGAGTCGCGGCCATTTTTCGTTGACCCAGCAGTCTTTTTTGTGGCCCAACGCCTAAAGACCAAGCTCATTCCTCCAGATGTCTCTGGAATTAAGTACATACAAGATTAGGATCAGGCCACTTGTTCAGAAAAGGAAGAAGATATAAATTCTAAACTTCGATGTCACAGACTGCCTAAAGCCTAAGCTCATTACCTGTTGAGCTAGTGTAGACCGGAACATTTGAGATCAATTCTTTGATGTTTACTCTCCTGAAAACTGATGAGAGGGCCATCTTGCTTGCCACAGTTTACCTGTAGTCACTATAAGGATTCTCTCAAATATAGACATTAATACAGTACCGTGGACAAAAAACAAATTATACTCATGCGTTGTGCCTTTTTCTGCATTCCATGGTGATTAGTTTTTACATTACGTTGCTCTAATTTTACTAAGCTGGAGAGACAACCTATAAATGTCCAAAAGGCCTCCACTAACCTAGGTTCTGCTATGTTTTTTTTTGAGGATAGGTTCTGCTATGTTAATAGTTTTGGTGAGGGGGATTAACCGAACAGAAATGGTATTTTGGACATTTGAGATACTGTGATGAGATCAAAATACAGTACGGGGGCGGGGGCACAGCACGGGAGGCAGCAATAGCAGCGGCAGACGGCAGCAAGCAACTGAGGAGGGGGGAAAGACCGAGGAGAGCTGGCCGGGGAAGGTACCTTGCTTGCGGACGGGGAGGAGCTGAGGCGACGGGCGATGGAGGTGGAGGCGGCCCCCGGCGGCGGCGGCGCGCTCGTGCACAGATGCGTCGAAGGAATGGATCGCAGCCTTTGATGGGGCGAGACGAGGACGAGACGAGAGCTCCTGTTAGTTTCGTGGCGCACACTGCCGCGCCCTGTTGGGCCGGCCCATGAAGGCCGAGCGCAGCAACCTTTAAACCAAAAAACCGCAAAAAGGTGCGTGTCCTTCAGGATTCGAACTCGGGTGGTTGCATCATTGGCCGACCTTCAATAACCACCACAGAATCTAGTCATTGGTCAGTGCTGATAGTGCCAATGGTATAAGAACAAGCGAGGCCGCGTCTATTATACAGCTTGGAGTCCTGAATTATTTTTAAAACATCCTGGATTTGAAAATGTCCATCATTTCTGAAGAAAAGTTCACAAACTTTTAGAAAGTTCATCGATTTTGCAAACAGTCAATGGAAAATGTTCAATGCTTTTGAAAAAAAGTTCATCGATTTTGAAAATATTTCATCGAGTTTAAAAATAGTTCATCAATTTTGAAAATAGTTCATTGATTTTAAAAAATTCATCGATTTGAAAAAATATCATCAAATTTGAAGAAAAGTTCATTGAATTTAAAATTTTCTTATCAAAATGGAAAAAAGTTCATCAAATTTGAAAAAAGTTCATCAAATTTTAGAAAGTTCATCAAATTTGAAAATTTTCATCCATGTTGGAAAACTGTTCATCAATTTTGGAAACAAATCACTAATTTTGAAAAAGTTCATCGAACCAGGGAGAAGAAAAAAAGGAAAAAAGGAAAAAAAGTGAAAAAAGGACAAACGAAAAAAGGGAAAAGAAAAAAAAAAGGAAAGTTGAAAGTCGAAAGAATAAAAGAACGCGAAGAGGTAGATAATCACTTGAAGTCTGGTGGCGTGGTGGTTGACTGGTAGTACTCGTAACCTGGACGTCGCTGGTTCGTTTCACCGCAGCCTCGCTTTTTTTTGCGTTTTGATTGAAATATATAGATAAGGAAAAGATAGATGGGCCGGCCTAGCGAGGACGAGGGGTATGCGCCCGTTTGGAAAAATGCCTAACGGGCGCTAAAGGCGCCGAATACGGTTTGCAGGACCTCCTATATGCCGCTTATTGCGGCAAGAAGTCGCCGTTTCGCACAGGATGCGGTTCACGTGGGCCGGCCCATTCGCTGTCCTTTGCTGAATGAAAGAGATGCCAAAAAAAGTGCCAGTTGACAGGTAGTACTCGTAACCTGGACGTCGCTGGTTTGTTTCACCGCAGCCTCGCTTTTTTTGCGTTTTGATTGAAATATATAAATAAGGAAAAGATAGATGGGCCGGCCTAGCGAGGACGAGGGGTATGCGCCCGTTTGGGAAAATGCCTAACGGGCGCTAAAGGCGCCGAATACGGTTTGCGGGACCTCCTATATGCCGCTTATTACGGCAAGAAGTCGCCGTTTCGCACAGGATGCGGTTCACGTGGGCCGGCCCATTCGCTGTCCTTTGCTGAATGAAAGAGATGCCAAAAAAAGTGCCAGTTGACAGGTAGTACTCGTAATCTGGACGTCGTTGGTTCGTTTCACCGCAGCCTCGCCTTTTTTGCGTTTTGATTGAAATATATAGATAAGGAAAAGATAGATGGGCCGGCCTAGCGAGGACGAGGGGTATGCGCCCGTTTGGAAAAATGCCTAACGGGCGCTAAAGGCGCCGAATACGGTTTGCGGGACCTCCTATATGCCGCTTATTGCGGCAAGAAGTCGCCGTTTCGCACAGGATGCGGTTCACGTGGGCCGGCCCATTTGCTGTCCTTTGCTGAATGAAAGAGATGCCAAAAAAAGTGCCAGTTCTGGAATCGAACCCGTGATCTCTACATGCGCACGCTATGCGCTAGCCGTTCCGCCAGGCAAGCTATTTGGGAAAGAGTGGCAGCGCCAACGTAAAAAAACCAAACAGAAGCAGCAAAAAATAAAACAAATTCACAAAATTCCATAAAAACTTGTGGGCGAGGGATAGAACACAACTCCTCCCGCCATGAAAGCGCGTCCGTAGCCACTGTATAACTGAGATTTAGCGTGTAAAATGGCAGCCCGGTATATATGAACTACAATACGTGGCAGATTATTTATTTTTACAAAAATGCCAAACAAGATTTTTTTTAAAATAAAATACTTTTTGAAAGGAAAACATTATTTGGGAAACTCAAAAAAGTTAAAAAATGGAACAAAAAATTAAATACGAGAACATTTTTTGAAATAATCAACTAGTTATTGTAAACACAAAACATTTATAGAAAAAAAATTAAGAAATTCAAAAAATGAATACATTTGAAAATTTAAAACTACTTTTACAAAATTCTAGCATTATTTTCATTTGCGAACTAATTTTGAAAAACATGAACCTTCAATATGTGAACAAAATTTGGGAAAAAGATTTTTTTTAAAAAAAATTCGCAAACACTATTGAATTTTGAACAAAAAATAAACATGAGAAGATTTTTTTTCATATGTGAACAAATTTTGAAACCATTTGTTTTTCAAATTGTGAACAAATTTTCGAACTTCCTGAACAGCTTTGAATTTGTGAACAACATTTGGAACATTTTTTTGAAATTCACATACGTTTTTGCATTTGCAAACAAAATTTAAACATGTGAACAGTTTTTGTATTTGTGAACAAATGTTGGAAATGGGAACTTTTTTTTAAAAAAATATTTGTTGTTTTGCGAATAAAACATTAAAAGGTGAACAGTTTCTGAAACGATGCGAACAATTTTTTAAAGCACGAATTTTTTTTTAATGTTGAGAACAAATTTTGAAATGGAGAACAAATTTGGAAGCTCGAACAGTTTTTGAAAGCACAAACATTTTTTGAATGTTGAGAACAAATTTAGAAATGGAGAACAAATTTGAAAGCGCGAACAATTTTTGAATGTTGAGAACAAATTTTGAAATGGAGAACAAATTTGGAAGCGCGAATTTGAAATGGAGAACAATTTCGTAATGGGAAGATGTTTTGAAACTCTCAAACATAATTTGAAACGTGAACTAAAAGAAAATAAAAAGAGAAGAAAAAGGAATTGAAAGATGAAATAAAGAAACAGAAAAGGGAAGAAAGAAAAAGCAAAAACAGGAAAAACAACAAAGAAAAAGCAAACAGAAAAAACCAGTGAAAACCCGGTTCAAGAACCTTCTAGAAGGTTCCCAAAACCGTTCAGGAACCCTCCAGAAGGTTCCCAAAACCGGAAGTTGTAGCGCCAGCGCTATCTCCTAACTGGGCCGGCCCATCTTGATCGCTAGTCGCTCGCCTCTCTGTGCGAAGCCTCGACAACTCGACGCAGCGAGCGTCCGTTAGGAAATTCCATGGTTTGCCGGTATGCGCTCGTTCCTAAAGCTGCTGGGCAATCCTAAGTGGGCCGGCCATGGCGCAGCCCATTTAGTCATAGTTTTTCTTAATTTTTGGAATCATTTTTTTGTCTAACATGCTTTTACAAAAAGTATGTTTATAATTATTCGTAAGCGTAATATGTTGGAAGATTTCAAGACAAATGTTGGAATATTTTATGTCAAGCAATCTTAGGTCATGTTTGATAGCAAAGTATTTTCTTATTGTTGTGAGAATACTACAGTTTTTTAGATACCAATAGTTTTATTTACTACTAAAATTATGTTATTAAAACTAGAGTATTTACAAAACTATGGTAATTTCTCCATATAGAAAAGAACCTTGGACCTTTTTTTAATAGATCAAGCTTATCGCGCCACAATTTTTTGGATATTGCAGAAGAATGATCTCCCACAGCCACAAGGAAGACATACCAGCATCGTTGAAGCTCCTACTTTCTTTTTGTCGGGACTATCAAAGACAAGCAATGGATGGTCGTGCTCGTGCGTCGACGTCGGGGCCTCCGGGCGTCATGTGGCCGTATCGGCATTGCAAGGCAACAAAACACACACGAAATGAAAGAAAACCATGGGTGCCGCTCGGAAGAAGCAGCGTAGTAATCCGCCTCTCTCCCAAGTCTACGGCGTATGTAAGCGCGTGGTTCCGGTGTGTGGACGGCTTGGCTATTATTGGATGTCCCCTCCCGCGGAGCTGCTTGTGGGAGCTGCAGGTCGCAGTCGATGTCTCGATGACCCGGTCACCGTGGTCCCTATAACGCTGGAGGCGACGCAGATGGGTATGCAGATCCAGCACAGGCGTTGTCCAAGCAAAATTTCTTCTCTAAAATTCGCCGAGTGAAACTTCAAGAAGATTGGCCTGCACTTCGGTTGACCCAGCCATTGGTTTCAACTCATTCGATTTATATTTTTGAATCAGGAATAGTAAAAGATAGTATTAAATGAATGATGTTTTCTTCAGTGTTGTAATTGTTGTTGTATTTTCTTATTCTTTTTTCTATTTTAATGTTATAAAACTATGATTTTTGTGCCAAAATTAATAAAAATACGCAGCAGAGTCCCGCTATTTCCCAAAAAAATGTCTTGCCCACCTATTTTTGTTAAATAAATAGTACATAGATGCAAAAAGAACTCCTAAGGCCTTTTCGATTAATCCTCTCTCGTGGGGGTTGGAGAGGATTGAGGAGGATTATTGACTTGCAAGTGATATAATTTTGTTGGAATTGACCTCTGTTGGAACAAACCGAGAGATAAAAGGGGTAGTTAAACCTACAACATACGTACGAACTGGCGTTGTTTAGGTTCTTTGTGGTGGAACCATCCCATCAGGGTTCAAGTTCTAAATTTGACATTGATGCTCACATTTCTTTGGATTTATTTTAGTTTTTTCGATGATGTTGGTTTAGTGAGAGGAGACGTCCTTGTCGAATATGAGGAGTCTGTGGTGACTTCGTCAATCTCAAAATACGATGTCCTCTCAGTATCTCGAAGATGTTCCTAAGGGTAGGATGTGCGTGCATACGTTCATAAGGGGTGAAGTGTGTATTGATACCTCCTTTTATTGATACGGTATTGAAACAGAAAAGAGTATCCTGCACCTATTTCCTCAAAGGTGACCCTGAGTTATCGAACCCATGAGAGAAAGACTCCCTTGAAAGCGATGGTCTTTAGCAAGTTTTTGTCAGTGTCAAGTCCAGCTTTCGACCGGATCAACAAGCAAACAATGATTCAAACACTTAAAATAAAAGGAGGTACGGGTATGAGGTCTAATGCTTACAACCTTGTATTTGCGCTGGGATCAAATAGGATATTAATTTGTGCGTTGGAAGTCACCCATTGAGATGTGCTTGTTACGGATCAAAGTGGGGGATGTGTTCAAATAACATCTTGACCGACACGAGTTCTGCATCAAGAATCGGTTGTCCTACTGTCGGCGTTTTAGGAACGGGGGTCCCCAAACTTGCTTGCCTGCAGCCTGCGGCGTGGCTCAAAGGGGGGCCCAGCACGGCCCAGCCTCATCAACACAGACCCAAGACCTTCGCGAGGGGCCAAGCCTCGCGGGGCGGACGACGCGGAGCTTCCTCAGGCACGGCCTCATCAGGCTGGCTCGCGAGGAGGCAGAGAGATCAAGGCGGGGTGCCTCATGAGGTGCCCGTGACGCAAGCCATGACGACCAAGGGCGCCAGGCGGGCGCCAGCCCGCGCAGTGTCCTCCTTTCCTCTTTGGTGCAAAGGGAGCAAGCGCAGCCGCGGAGTACCGAGGCATCAGGCAATGGTTGCCATTTCGGTGCAACAAGACCAAGACCAGGAGGACTGCAAGACGGAGGTCATCGTGGAGCCCAAGACGGCGTCACCACCAGAGCTTTGTGCAGGCGAAGACTACTTTTGTCAGGATAACTAGTACTAGCTGTCCCCCTTCAAATTAGCCCGCCATTGTTGGCTCCCTTCCCGCTCGATATTTGGGAAGAGGACCAGGGCCTCTATAAATAGGACTAGCCACCCCAGGGAAGAGAGGCATCAACAATCGGAGAGAGAGAGAGAGAAGGGTGACTGAACTCCTCCCAGCAGTTCATCGCCCCAGCCAAGAACAGACCCTCGCGAGGCTGTTCTTCCTTGTATTGTTTATCATCATCAGCCCAAGAGGCAATCCACCACGCCACACACTGGAGTAGGGTATTACACCACAACGATGGCCCGAACCAGTATAAACCCTGTGTCTCTCGTGTTGTTCTTTCCATAGTTTAGATCTTAGCGAGGCGGAGGGGTGCAGGTAGGTAGGAGGCGAAATCTCCGCGCGCACCCCAGTGTTCGAACCTCAAGGGTCTGCCGGAACCCCAAATCTGACATTTGGCGCGCCAGGTAGGGGTGCGCCGGAATTCATCTTCCACCACCCCGTTCTCCTCCGACCATCGCGCCCATGTCTGACGCTCGTCGGGCCCGCGCCGAGCGCCGGGCCGCTCTCGCTTCCCGCGTCGCCCAGACGGCTCCTATCGGCGGGCGTCCTCGCCGTTCCCCGTCACCTGCCGTCAACGCCGCCACCGGCCCGGCGGGGGACGAGCAGCAAGCATCGTCTCAGCATCCGTCCGTGCGGCAAGACGGCCGCACCGCAACTCCCTCGCTCACCCCAGCTGGGTCTTCGTCCCGCGCGCTCCGCGCACCCATGGAGGCTCGATCTGCGCTCATCGCGGCAAACGAGCTCCTGCACTACCGTCCCGTCGACGACGTCTACGAAGAATGGCTCGACCGCGTCGCCGAGCTCGTCCGCACCGCAGGGGGCTCTCCTGCGCCGTCCGTTCCGCTGCACCGCACCCCGCCCCGCGCGGGCGACGAAGCTCCGGCGGCGCCCCAGCCGCCTCCTCCTCAAGAAGGCGCCATGGCTCCAAGGCGCGTGGCCCCTGGGCGGAACCCGCTCCGTCAGGTGCCAGCGCAGCAAGAGCAGAGCTGCCAAGAAGTCCCTCGCCCGCAAGAAGCTGCCCGGGCGCTCCCTGCTCCAGCACGTCGCGACCATGCTCCTGCTCCCGCACGTCAAGACCCAGCTGCAGCGCGTGGGGACATGCAAGACCAAGCTCTCCGTCACCCAAGGCCTCCCGTGGCCACAACAGGCTGCCGTGCCTTCACCACCGAGCTACGCAGCGTCGGGTGGCCCGGCAAGTTCAAGCCAGACCTGCCTCCTCGTTACGATGGCACGGCTGACCCTGCGGAGTTCCTCCAGCTCTACGAGCTGGGCATCGAAGCTGCCAACGGAGACGAGAAGGTCATGGCGAATTGGTTTCCCATGGCACTCAAGGACGGGGCCCGTACCTGGCTCCTGAACCTGGCTCCAGGCACGATCTCCTCCTGGGACGATATGCGCACCCGCTTCATCGCCAACTTCCAAGGTACTCACGACCGGCCACCCGCCGTGAGCGACATGCGCCGCATCAAGCAACAACCCGGGGAGACCCTGCAGAAGTACATCCAGCGCTTCAACAACGCATGCCTCAAGATTCCCAAGGTGGCTGAGGAGGCCATCATCTCAGCCTTCTCCGACGGCGTGCGTGATGTCAAGATGAAGGAGGAGCTGGCGATGCATGAAGACCCGTGCACTTCCTTGGAGCTGTTCAACTTGGCAACCAAGTGCGCCAGGGCTGAGGAAGGGCATCTCTCCCTCCTCGAGCTGCCTGCCGCAGACCCAGAAGAGAAGAAGCCCAAGGCCAAGGATGTGAAGCGCAAGGGGGCTGCCGTGCTCGCGGCAGAGCCAGACACCAAGCGGGGCAGAGATCAGCCCGAACCTTCCAAGGGCAGTCGGTACTGTGTGTACCACGACCTCCACACCCACAACACCAACGAATGTCAAGAGTTCCGAGCCGTGCGAGAAGGAAGGATCGGCCATCGCCCCGACCGCGGTGACCGGGGCTACGATCGAGGAGGAGGAAGGAACGCAGGACGCTGGGAAGACCATGGCCCGCGCCAAGGGTGGCGCGATCAACCTCGCGAGGATCGCTGGCAAGACCCGCCTCGCGAGGGAGACTGGAGGCATCAGCCTCGCGAGGATCGCCCGCAAGGCAACGCAGGCCTCCCTCCGCTGCCGCCGCAGCCAAGGAGAAACGAGGACCGCCACCAAGACGAGGGGGCTGGGGGCTTCTAGGAGCCGCGCGCGATCGCCTGCATCCTGGGCGGGGCTCAGGCCCCAGCCTCTCAACGCATCTTCAAGCAGTTCACCCGCGAAGTGAATGCAGTCCTCCCCAGGCTTGAAGCCACGCGCCCTCTCAGGTGGTCGGCATGCACCATCACGTTCAGCTCAGCAGATCAGCTCAAGTGTGCGGCTATAGCCGGAGTCCTCCTGATGCTTTATTCCCCAATCATCAGCAACGTGGTGGTCACCAGGACCCTCATCGATGGCGGGGTAGGGCTCAACATCCAGTCCGTGGAAACATTCAACAATCTCCAAGTGCCCTACAGCCAGCTTCAGCCAACCAAGCCCTTCTCCGGAATCACCGACGGCTCCACGGTCCCGATTGGGCAGGTCCGCCTCCCTGTCACCTTCAGGGCACGTGACAACTACCGCACCGAGCTCATCGACTTCGACGTCGCTCACATTTGCCTGCCGTACAACACCATCCTTGGGTACCCAGCGCTGGCCAAGTTCATGGCCGTAGCTCACCACGGCTAAAACGTCCTCAAGATGCCAGGAAGTGGCGGAGTCATCACGGTGCCCTGTGAAGAGAAGGACGCGGTGTGTTCCCTGGAACGAGCCTTTCAGGCTGCGTCACTGGAAGACCCGGATCGCGGAAGCAGGAGGCTTCCCGAGACCGCCCCCAAGAAGAAGAAGACATTGTCCGGCCCGGCCCCTCAGGAGGCAGGCCCCTCTGGGCCCGTGCCTACCCAGGGGGAACCTCCTTCCATCGCATAGGAAAGCGCGCCCAGCGCCCTCCTTAGGCAGGGCTCGGGGGCTCTCTCCTGGAGGGACACCGACCTGGCTAGGGTCACGAGGGAGGCGCTTGGGCACCACATGGATGCGTGTTTCGAAGCACGTTTCCCTCAAGAAGGAGTAAGGCAAGGAGAGCCAGACCCTCAGGAGTTCGTCAGCAAGGCCATTCAGGAGCTATAGGAGTCAAGGGTCATGAAAGGCGGCCGCCGTCTACCAGCAGTGGCTCCCCATCCAGGCGAGGATGGTGGGCTACGCGTCTGCATCGACATACCAGGGCTCAACCGAGTCGCCTCTCTGGAGCGCCTCTGGCCCTTGTGAGTGGGGCGCTGCGGAGGTCCACCCCACAGCTACGTTCGCATGCCTTACGGCTTGCCGAACGCGGCTGCCACGTACCAGCGCCTCATGAGGGGCATCATGGAGGCACAAGAGGCCAGGCGTTCCGCAGCCCTGGCGGAGATGGAGATGGTCCGCGGGGAGCCGCCAGCACCTCCGGAGCCTCCCGACGCCCCCGGGCCTGGGGGCTCGTGAGGATCGGCTTCCGCAGCCCACCGAGTCTGCTACACCAACACCCCTTCGTCCTCAATGTCATCAGGTGACATCTTTCAAGTTTCACTTCCAGCTGGGAGCGCCCCCAGGGCTGCATTATTCCCAGGCCGCGTGGGTCCGTCCCTGCGGCATGTATCCCTTTTATTTCATGTTGTTAGCTTACCTTGTTGGGAGCGCCCCTCGGGCTGCATCATCCCTAAGTCGCTCGGGCCTGACCCAGTGATGTCCGCCTTCTCAGCATCTATTTGGATGAATCCACTCCTTCGTGGCTAATGTGTTTGACCTAGCTGCCCGCTCAACTGACGCCAACTGACAGAACTGCTCCCAAATGGCACGACGCTTGCGCATGGGTCCGTCCCTGCAACGCCGACAAACCTGGATGGCTGAGCTCTGGCCGCGGCAGCCCCGCATGGCGCCACCTCGTCAAGCCTTCAGTGCCACATTACCCCTCGGAAGCAACCAACGGCTGACTGTCAATTGTCGTGGCAACCCCTCGTTCTTTCTCTGATGGGTCTACAGGATCTCTTAAAGGAGTTGCATCAGGCGAGGCCCTTGCGGTGTCTCCTTCACTCTCATCCGCGCGAACCGCTTGCACGTTAAAGGGGGGTGCCTGAGCATCGCGACTCAGGGCTCCTACTGGCTCTCCAGCCCTCACCCTCTGGCCTTGTCCACGGCATCGCGACCTGGCATACCAGCGACGGCTGAGACCCGCTCGAGGGCCGGGACCCGAGGACGTAGAGCAGAAAGGGGAGCAAAGGAGAGAGGGGAGGGACACGTGAGGACCTCGCCGAGCAACCTCATGCCTGCCGATGCACGGACCCGGCGAAACACCAGAGAGCGATCCCTGATTCTCGAGATAAGTCACCACCCGGAAGCGCCAGCTACCGTGGCACCATCCCCGCATCTAATGCAATCCCTTGTTAGAGACCCCGCTCCCCTTTCTCACCGAACGACGGCTGCTTGAGCGCCAAAGGGGACCTCCTGAGCATTGCGACTCAGGGGCTCTTACCGGACTCCGGGTCGCTCGCCTCGTGGCCTTGACCACGGCATCGCGACCTGGCATACCAGCGACGGCTGAAGCCGCCTTGGGACCGGGACCTGTTGGCGTAGAGCACCAAGCCCTCGCGAGGTTCGAAAGGGAGAACTGAGCTAAGACGGAATGAGTAACTCGCACAATTCTACGACAAGGGTTATATTAACAAAACAGGATCACAGGCACCTTACAAGCCCCCACGGATGAGTCTTTGATTCCTCGCAGGGAACAGATCCTAAAGGGACACTAACTACGCGCGCCCCTGCAAAAGATGCCATCATCAACAGTGGGCTGTCAAGCACCGGCGCCAACCCCATCCAGATCAGAGTCGGCGGCGGCCTGACGAGCCCGCCCTGCTCCAGGAGCGGCGCCGGCTCGGGGGCTCGTAGCTGTCGTCGCTCGTCTCCGGAGTCGCGAAGAACTCGCCGGAGTCGCTGGAACCTCCGACGCCTCCACCGCCTGAGGAGCCACCAAGGGAGCGGTCGGCGGGCCTAGTCCTCGCCGCAGCAGGGTCCCGGCCACCTCTCCCGGGGCAGCACTCCAGCCGGCGCCCGTTCGCATCGAAGACCTTGAAGAACATCACCGAAGCACCGTCGTACTCCAAGTGGATCGCGAAGGCGCCTCTTGTCCTGCAAACCCAAGCGATTTCGCTCCAGCCTCGAGTCATGAAGACCTCGCCCGGGGCAACGACCGCGACCTCTGCCTCGGTCGTGAGGGTGCTGCAGCCGGCGTGCTACAGCCAAAGCTCCAGGGGCTCTCCCTGCGGGACGATGGAGGCGAAGAAGGGAGGAAGGAGAATCCAAGACTGAGGAGGCATGGTGACGTGGAGCACGAGCTCTCGGGAGGAGCCCTCGGTGTGGACCCCAGGGGGGGCGACCCACACCTTCGTGACCCGTCGGCACTGACGGCGGCGCCGCCCGTGGCGATCAGCATCAGCTCCTTCAGGGCCCTTGATGTGGGCGTACAGGGGAAGCGGGAACCCCGGCGGTGCCCGCTCGCACCAAGGCCTCGACACCACCTGATGGCCCCCCTCGTCCGGGCCATGGAGGACAAGCCATTTCTTCGGCGGGAGCGGGTCTGGTTCCTCTCGGGGAGCCTTTCCCTTCTCTGCCATCGAGAACCGGCGGATCGGAGCCATCGCAGCAAGACGGAGCAAGGACCGGGAAGAAGGAGAAGCAAGGAGGGATGGACTGGAAGGGCGCACGCCGTTCCGTACTTATGGCCAGCGAAGGCCAACCGCCGACCTCCACGATCGCCGGTAATCATGACCCACTCTGCATGCAGGGACTTGTCCAATCCGTGCAGTTGCCGAGGCGCCATGGGGAAGTGGAGACGCCCACGTCCAATCAACCGCCACGCGGCGCCCAAGGCCGCAGGCTGTTAGGGCCCGCGGCGCTTTGCTCTTGCCCTTCCGCCTCCCTGCACGGCCAAGTCCGGGCGCGACTTGGGCCCGGGGGCTACTGTCGGCGTTCTAGGAACGGGGGTCCCCAGACTTGCCTGCCTGCGGCCTGCGGCGTGGCTCAAAGGGGGGCCCAGCATAGCCCATCCTCATCAACACAGACCCAAGACCCTTGCGAGGGGCCAAGCCTCGCGGGGCGGACGACGCGGAGTTTCCTCAGGCACGACCTCATCAGGCTGGCTCGCGAGGAGGCAGAGAGATCAAGGTGGGGTACCTCACGAGGTGCCCGTGACGCAAGCCATGACGACCAAGGGCGCCAGGCGGGCGCCAGCCCGCGCAATGTCCTCCTTTCCTCTTTGGTGCAAAGGGAGCAAGCGCAGCCGCGGAGTACCGAGGCATCAGGCAAAGGTTGCCATTTCGGTGCAACAAGACCAAGACCAGGAGGGCTGCAAGACGGAGGTCATCGTGGAGCCCAAGACAGCGTCACCACCAGAGCTTTGTGCAGGCGAAGACTACTTTTGTCAGGATAGCTAGTACTAGCTGTCCCCCTTCAAATTAGCCCGCCATTGTTGGCTCCCTTCCCGCTCGATATTTGGGAAGAGGACCAGGGCCTCTATAAATAGGACTAGCCACCCCCAGGGGAGAGGGGCATCAACAATCGGAGAGAGAGAGAGAGAAGGGTGACTGAACTCCTCCCAGCAGTTCATCGCCCCAGCCAAGAACAGACCCTTGCGAGGCTGTTCTTCCTTGTATTGTTCATCATCATCAGCCCAAGAGGCAGTCCACCACGCCACACACTGGAGTAGGGTATTACACCACAATGGTGGCCCGAACCAGTATAAACCCTGTGTCTCTCGTGTTGTTCTTTCCATAGCTTAGATCTTAGCGAGGCAGAGGGGTGCAGGTAGGTAGGAGGTGAAATCTCCGCGTGCACCCCAGTGTTCGAACCTCAAGGGTCTGCCGGAACCCGAAATCCGACACCTACCGCAGGACTTATCCGTTGCGCAAGGTTGTCTCGATAATTAAGATAATGAAATTAGACAAGAGCTTTTGGAGTTTAATAACTACAGCCTATTTATCCCCAAGGATGTTATCCATATTAACCAACTGAACCTTACTGTCACTAGTGTTTGGTATAACACTTCACGGTCTCCTTTCACCTAGCCTCACCGGTGCTCGATGTCCATGATCCTGGGAACCAGTAGGGATGAAGATCGCGGACAAGATAAGAGACATCTTCATAGTACAATTTTATTTCACACATACGGGACATTGTGTCAAAGTTTTTCATTGATCTTCTCAACAAATACCTTGGGTGGCAAGGTTCATGCCTCATACATACCTTACCGAAGTACTCACACATGGAGATTAGATCGCGGGAAGAAAACATTGAATAACACATCTTGAGATTAATTGATTGCAATATGTCTTACAGTGGATTCCTTGTGTGATGCATGATTACAAGTATGAACTAGATGAGAGGGCACTATGGTGGTAGTGGAGATGGCTATGGAGATGGAGATGACAGCGGCTAGGGTTTGTGAATGATGATGACGATGATGATGAAGAGGTTCTGGCTTCTGTGCTCATCGCCCTGTTGACATTTCGATGGGGTCCCTTTAACAAAAGTTGTTTAGGCGGATGATCTGCCTCGAAATCCATACCAAACGGGCGCTCATACGTGCGCGTGTGCCCATATGGAATATCGTCTTTTGTTCTGTCTTTGTACAGATGCCTCCTGTTGATTCCTTCTTCCTCTGTTCTCCTTCCATACCATTTTCACATGTGATTTCTTCCCTTTTTAGACCATTTTCTATGGAAACACATCAAAGAGAGGATTTATGGAATCATTTGCATTCATTGGTCATTAGTAGCAATATCAGAGCGAATATCTCATTTTAAATGAAATATCTCGGTGTAAACAAAGGTGAAATGAGTGTAAAAACATCACTCATCATATATGCATCCATGTGGGCATTTGCCATGGTAGTGTGTTCAACAAGATAACACCCACTCTCGAACCGGTGATCCCTATTCCATGCTTATGGCATCAGTTACTTCGGTAACCGCACACAGCGTGCACCTCTCTGACAACTAGGCCAAGCCCATATAACACGAACTGCTTCTACTTTTTTAGCTTTATGGATGGTTTTGAGAAGCTCATGATCGGTTTTCTGTTCTCTTTTATTATCTTTTTATTTTCCTTTTTCTTCTCTTTTTCATTTTAGTTTTTTGAACTTTTTCAAAAATCATGAATAATTTTTAAATACATGAAATTTTCTAATTTTTGTGAACATCTTTTAAAGTGGTGATTTTTCAAATTCGTGAACATTTTTTTACTTCCATGAACTTTTTCAAATTCATGAATTATTATCAATTCATGGACAATTTTTTAAATTGATGATTTTTTTCAAATTCGTAAACTTTTAAAAGCTACAACATTTTTTCAAATTATGAACATTTTTTCGAATTCAAATTCCTAAACTTTTTCTCAAAATTCATGATTTTTTTTCAAATTTATATTTTTCAAATTTATTACCTTTCTTCAAATTCACATTTTTTTAAATTTATGATTTTTTTAAAATTAGGTGAAAAGTCAATTGTCAACCAGTCAATTGATCATTGGTCAAAGAACAGGCACTCTCGCGATCGAGTGAGCAAGGCAAGCAAGTGCTAGTTATTGTGTCATGACCCATACAAGCTATGCATGAGCATCAATAGTGGAATTCGGCACCCGAAGTGCAGTATAGGAGGTCTCCACCAAACCAACTACTTGGTCTCGGTCCCTCCTCCCCAGTATCTAGTATTAAAAGAAAGGCCCCTCCTGTTGGATGCTAATGATCTCAAGAGGTAGGCTACACCCCTCCCTAACGACTGATCCTAATGAGGCGCTAAAGGAGATAAAGTCCGACTACCACTGTCTGTCATCTGGTAGTGTTGACGATGTCCATGGAACTCTTTCCATGTACACTACATCACCAAGCTGTTGTCTGTGGGATTGCATCATGCCTTCACCATGTCTACTTCAAGCAAAGCACGGGCCGTCATGTTCATCTCCAATGGCCACGACCATCAAGGTATTCTTACACCTCCCCTAATGATCTAACTATTATAGTACATGGTTCCAATGCAATATTGTTGAGCCCTAAAGCCATGGTGCTCGAAGAGGGGTGCGTTTGAATGAGACGATAACAGTGGTTCAACATGTATTTGTGGCTTGGCGAGAGGTGGCCAGACAGTGTCAGAATCATCGTCTCCGGCAGTGGTGCCTTACGAGGCTCGTCAGAATTGTTATTCTGTGGGAATTCAACTTCGTTGAACTTGACATGGCCACCACAGAGGTGCTAGAGACTAGGGGGAAGGGAAATTCAGTCGGGATTTCCACTAGAGAGGCCTGGCAGTAGAGCCCCATGCAATTTCAAGGAAGCAGGACCTCCTGGCATTGCTCCTTGAGCTAGGGAGCATGAGAGGGAGAGGGAGGTGGTGCAGGTCAAGGAGGATCTGGGTTGTGCCTTTTATAGCCATGGTTGCAAGCCACATGGAGAAAGCTTGCGAGTGAGCTGGAGCTGATCCGGCCTGTGCGGCTGTAGTGTGAGGTTGTGGAAGCTGTGGACGATGATTAGGGGGATTGGAATAGTGCAAGGATGAAGACGATGTAGGAGGGTCACGGGCCGCACAGGGGTAGTGCCCACAATTGCGCTCAAATGGTGGCGATGCGGGTCGGGCCTGGGAGGAGGGGGACGATGTGGTGGAGGTGGGTAGAGGGGCGTGTGGTTGCTTCCGTGGGTTTGTGATAACCCACAAGTGTAGGGGATCGCCACAGTTTTCGAGGGTAGAGTGATACGTCTCCAACGTATCTATAATTTTTGATTGTTCCATGCTATTATATTATTTGTTTTGGATGTTTAATGGGCTTTAATATTCTCTTTTATATTATTTTTGGGACTAACCTATTAACCGGAGGCCCAGTGCCAGTTTCTGTTTTTTTGCCTATTTTAGAGTTTTGCAGAAAAGGAATACCAAACGGAGTCCAAACGGAATGAAACCTTCGCGATGATCTTTCTTGGACCGAAAGCAATCCAGAAGACTTGGAGTCGCAGTCTGGAACTCCACGAGGAAGCCACGAGGCAGGAGGGCGCGCCCAGGGGGGTAGGTGCGCCCCCACCCTCGTGGGCCCCTCGTAGCTCCACCGACGTACTTCTTTCGCCTATATATACTCTTATACCCTAGAAACATCAGGGAGAGCCACGAAACCACTTTTCTACCGCTGCAACCTTCTTTACCCGTGAGATCCCATCTTGGGGCCTTTTCCGGCGATCTACCGGAGGGGGAATCGATCACAAAGGGCTTCTACATCAACACCATTGCCTCTCCGATGAAGCGTGAGTAGTTTACCACAGACCTTCGGGTCCATAGTTATTAGCTAGATGGCTTCTTCTCTCTCTTTGATTCTCAATACAAAGTTCTCCTCGATGTTCTTGGAGATCTATTCGATGTAATACTCTTTTGCGGTGCGTTTGTCGAGATCTGATGAATTGTGGATTTACGAACAAGATTATCTATGAATATTATTTAGTTCTTCTCTGAATTCTTATATGCATGATTTAATATCTTTGCAAGTCTCTTCGAATTATTGTTTTAGTTTGACCTACTAGATTGATCTTTCTTGCAATGGTAGAAGTGCTTAGCTTTGGGTTCAATCTTGCGGTGTCCTTTCCCAGTGACAGTAGGGGCAACAAGGCACGTATTGTATTGTTGCCATCGAGGATAAAAATATGGGGTTTATATAATATTGCTTGAGTTTATCCCTCTACATCATGTCATCTTGCTTAATGTGTTACTCCGTTCTTATGAACTTAATACTCTAGATGCATGCTGGATAGCGGTCGATGTGTGGAGTAATAGTAGTAGATGCATAATCGTTTCGATCTACTTGACACGAACGTGATGCCTATATTCATGATCATTGCCTTAGATATCTCCATAACTATGCGCTTTTCTATCAATTGCTCGACAGTAATTTGTTCACCCACCGTAATACATGCTATCTTGAGAGAAGCCACCAGTGAAACCTATGGCCCCCGGGTCTCTTTCTTATTATATTACATCTCTTTTATTTACATCGCATCTCGTTTACTATTTTGCAATCTTTACTTTCCAATCTATACAACAAAAATACCAAAAAAATTTACTTTACTATCTCTATTAGATCTCACTTTTACGAGTGACCGTGAAGGGATTGACAACCCCTTTATCGCGTTGGTTGCAAGGTTCTTGATTGTTAGTGCACGTACTAGGTGACTTGTGCATTGTCTCCTACTGGATTGATACCTTGGTTCTCAAAACTGAGGGAAATACTTACGCTACTTTGCTGCATCACCCTTTCCTCTTCAAGGGAAAACCAACGCATGCTCAAGAGGTAGCATAGAGTATTCAACCCAAATTTATAGATTCGACACAAGGGGAGCCAAATAATATTTGAAGGTATTAGCAGCTGAGTTGTCAATTCAACCACACCTGGAGATTAATTATCTGCAGCAACGTGATCAGTAGCAAAGTAATATGATAGTTTTGATAATAGTAGTAGCAACAATGGTAACGGTAACCGTGATAGCAGTATTTTTGTAGCAAGTGCAACAATAACGATAGCAGTAGTGACTTAGCAAGAACAATATAAGATAAATTCGTAGGCATTGGATCGGCAATTTGTTGGATGATATTCATCATGTGGCAGTCATAACCTAGGGCGATACGGCACTAGCTCCAGTTCATAAATATAATGTAGGCATGTATTCCGTAAATAGTCATACGTGCTTATGGAAAGAACTTGTATGGCATCTTTTGTCCTACCCTCCCGTGGCGGCGGGGTCCAATTGGAAACTAAGGGATATTAAGGCCTCCTTTTAATAGGGAACCAGAACAAAGCATTAGCACACGGTGAATACATGAACTCCTCAAACTACGGTCATCACCAGGAGTGGTCCCGACTATTGTCACTCCGGGGTTGCCAGATCATAACGCGTAGTAAGTGACTATAACTTGCAAGATCAGATCTAGAACATGGATATAATGGTGATAACATAAGCGGTTCGGATATGAAATCATGGCACCCGGGCCCAAATTGACAAGCATTAAGCATGGCAAAGTCATAGCAACATCAATCTCAGAACATAGTGGATACTAGGGATCAAGCCCTAATAAAACTAACTAGATTACATGATGAATCTCATCCAACTCCTCACCGACCAACAAGCCTACGAAGGAATTACTCACTTCTGGTGGGGAAAATCATGGAATTGGCGATGGAGAAGGGTTGGTGATGACGAAGAACGAAGATCCCCCTCTCCGGAGCCCCAAACAGACTCCAGATCTGGCCTCCCGATGAACAACAGGAGGTGACGGCGGCTTCGTCTCGTGGATCGCGATAATTCTTTCTCCCTGATTGTTTTCTGGAAAAATAGGATTATAGCATTTGTTTCAGGGTCTGCGGGGCCACCAGGTGGGGACAACCCACCTGGGCGCGCCTGGGGGGCAGGCCCAGGTGCCCCCCTCAGGTGACTCTTGGCTCCAGAAGTTTCGTTCCATTGACTTTTATTTCTACACAAAAACAACACCATGGTAGTTCTGCTGAAAACAGCGTTAGTCCGGGGTTAGTTTCATTCAAATCATGCAAATTAGAGTCCAAAACAAGAGGAAAAGCGTTAGGAAAAGTACATACGTTGGAGACGTATCAACTCCCCCAAGCTTAAACCTTTGCTTGTCCTCAAGCAATTCACTTGATAAAGTGAAAGTGAAAAGAAAAACTTTTATGAACTCTTTTGCTCTTGTTTGCATAAATAGGCTTAAACAACACCCAGGTTTCCAGCCAACATTATAACTAACCATGCCGACAATGACTCTTAAAGATTATATTAACTCATATCAATAACATAATCGGCTAGCGAGCACTAATAAGATATATCAAACGGTAACACGTTGTCAAAACAACCATGATATAATATGACAGTAGTGGTATTTCGATAGCCCTTTCTGCGACCACAAAACATAAATGCAGAGCACCTCCAAAGTTCAAGCAGCGACTAAACATTGTAATTCATGGCAGAAAAGATCCAATCATGATGCACCCAACATTAGCTACACACAATGCATCGGCATGACAACAGTGCTCTCAGGTTCTGGCGATTATTTTAGAAGGTGATGACACAACATAAAAGTAAATAGATAGTCCCTTCGCAGAGGGAAGCCGTGATTTGCAGAGGTGCCAGAGCTTAAAATTTTAAAACAGAGGTAATTGATATTTTGAGACATGCACCCTTCTCATTTACTTCACGACCATCAGTTATCAATATCTTCCATGCTAAGCACGCTAGTGGCGGTTCCCAAGTGATAAAAGTAAAGGTTTACTCCCCCTCCACCAACAATCACACTCCATGGCTTGTCCGAAACAACGGGTGCCGTCCATACCAACAATAGTCCCGGGGGACTGGGAATCCATATTACCGCCTTTTTCTCGTGCAGTGGCAAGTGAATAAACACTCAACCTGAGAATAACCCGCTTAGCATGGAAGATATTGACTACCTCCCGTCGTTCCATGAATGATCCAGGCACACAAAAAGGATATTTATTAAAAGTTTTTAGAGGTGGCACATGCAAATTTAATTAGGATGGCAGGGTAATACCACATATAGGTAGGTATGGTGGACTCATTTGGAATAACTTGGGTTCAAGGTTTTTGATGTACAAGCAGAATTCCCAATTAGTACAGGCGAAGGCTAGCAAATAGATTGAGAAGCGGCCATCTAGAGAGCAACAACGGACATGAACATACATTATGCATAAGTAACATTGGACACTAGCATGAGTAGGATATGAACACCATGAACATAAATATCATAGAGGCTATGTTGGTTTTGATTCAACTACATGCATGAACATGTGCCAAGTCAAGCCACTCGAACATTCAGAGGAGGATACCATATCATCACACTACATCACAATCATTTTAACGCAATGTTGATATCCAAGATAAATCATTATCCACTCCTAGCTACTTATGCATGGCATGAGAAACTATAATTTCTAATTGTCATTGCAAACATGTTTAATCATAATGGGCTGAATCATGGATACTAGGTTAAACATATTTACAAAAACAGAACAAGTTGAATTCATACCCGTTTCTCTTTGCCACAGCCAGTTCATCGAATATCGTCATTATTGCATTTCACTTGCACGACCGAACGATGTGAAAATAATAATAGTGCAAGAGTGTCGTGGACTAAGCTGGAATCTACAAACATTTTATTCAACAAGAAAAGATAGGGTAAAATGGGCTCTTTGTTAGATAAATGATTATGCATATGAGAGACACTCAACATTTTCATCGTGGTCTTCTCCTCGGTACGACTCGAATAAAAAGAAAAGAAATTCAGAGAAACACACTGAAATATTTTTAGAGTTTTTGTTTTTTTGAACAAGAATATAAAAGGGAAAAGCAAAAACGAGAAAAACTATTTACACGAGAAAGCTCCCAATAAGCAAAAGAAGAACAAGGAAATCTTTTTGGGTTTTCTTTTTAGTATTACAACTAAGCATGCATAGAAAGCAAACTAACTACAACTATTTTTTGGTTTTTATAAGGTTTTTTAAAACACACAAGAAGAAAGCAAGAAAAATAAATTTAAGCATGGATAATACAATGAAAAAGTGGAGACACCGACAAATGGAATAAGTGGTCATGAATATAAAGTCGGTGGAAACATGTACTCCCCCAAGCTTAGGCTTTTGGCCTAACTTGGTAGTCAATCAGAAGCCTGGATAGTAGTCAGGGTGCTGAGGAGCGGGCATCCACGCATCCCACTATTGAGGCTCCTCCTCTGTTGTAGCTTGTTCATTCCTGGTAGGCGATGATACGGAGGCATAATCCTATATCCGCCCCTAGCAACAGGATCAAACAAAGCTAGAGCAGGCAATGGAATAATATCATGAGTTCTCACACTAAAAACCCAGATTTTATGGAATAGGGATGTTAGGAGAATTGATATCAGTAAACTGGTGGTGATCCATGGCCGCACGATGGGTAGAGGATAATCATGAAGGCGTATCTCAACATTAAAGCGAGCCGCCAAACGAGTAGCAAAGATACCACCATGTATTTTACCCTTGGACTTATTAATGTGGAGGTGACGTGCCATAATAGCTCCCAAGCTATAAGTGTTGTCACCCTCTAGTGCACGACGTAAAATAGTAAGGTCTGGTGAACTGAGTGCACCCACCTTCTCTCTAGCAAGCAGGCATTTTGCAATGAAGAGAGCAAAATAATGAACACCAGGAAAATGCAAGCCAGCGGCAGTGATACCCGACACCCCTCATCTCCCACTGTCAATGTACGGTAAAAGGCCTCAAACTCTGCCGTCCTAGGCTCTACCAAACCACCGCCAGCAGAAAGCAAGCATATTTCACAAAATTCAGTAAGAGGTATCTGATGGGCACTACTGCAGGATGCTGCTAACGCGACACTATGATCAGAGACCCTTCGAGAAACTGTGTGCGATGCAATAATCGCAAAGGGTGGTGTATGAAAACCATCAAAAATGTATAAAACGTTTGCTATGACGGATGCATCAAACACGGTTCAGATTTTAGTTGCGGCGATGAAGGGCATACGGTTCAGTTCAATTAACTGTTTACGATGAGGAGGAACAAAAGAAACAGGCAGCCAGATGAAGGCATGTGCGATACACAGCATATGGTTCACTTGGGTGAACTGTTTGTGATTAGGCAACACAAAAGAAACGGGCAGCCAGATGAAGGTGTGTGCGATATACAGCATACGGTTCACTCGGATGAACTGTTTGTGATTAGGAAACACAAAAGAAACGTTCAACCAGATCAAGGTGTGTGCGATATACGCATGCGGTTCACTCGGCCCTTGTCGTCAGTGTGTGACCTCTGTGGCAACCGTTCACTCCCCAGGCACCTCTTCGTGTACCATGGCAACCGTCCACCGCCTCTTCGCCTTTCTCTCTCGATTTGGAACTGCTGTCACACGCTCTTCCTCCCTCCATTTGCCTTCACCCTTCCTTCTACCATTGTTTGATCATCTTCCCCATGGAGGGAACTGGCCGGAAACGACCCCGTTATTCTTGCCCCGATATGAAAGATGACGTGGTGGAGGAACTCATTGATCGATGCGATGTCATCACCTCGGCTAGAATGGCAGGTTCGTTCAAGACCATTCTCAACTCAACTAATAACATCATTACAAGTAACCCAAGGGTCCAGGAGCGGGTTGATCTCCCCTATCTTCTTCGCCGTGACCCTGCTGACTGGCGCAGGGACGAGGGAAGCCTCGCCTTGTGCAAGTTGATGCCGCTTGATAATGATATGTATGATGTTAAGATGCCATCGCTTGAGGGCAAGGCTTGGGCAAGCGCAAATGGAGATTGGGTTGTTTATATTGGGTACAACTGCGAGTGGGAACTTGTGAATGTGTACACTCGTCACCAGGTTGCACTTCCAAAAATCTCAGACGACTGCCCATAGGTTGAGTACACCGGTATTCTACGTGAGTTCAAATACGATCATGGTGACTGTCGTCTAAGGAAGATAGCAATTTGTCGAGTTCCCAACCACTCTTGGGATCACACGAACTATGAAGTTGTTGCTATCTTCGACAAGCTTGTTGCCGTCCTTACTTCCACGCCTCGATGGATATTGCTCAAAAATCAATTTCTGTACATGGATGAGTACTGTGATGCAATTCAATATGACGGTCTTGTGTTTGCTGCCATCACTCGTGGCACTGTTTTGCATGGAATCCTGATGCTTTCGGTACGTTTGTCTTCCACTGTAATTATAATTGTTTCATCCACATGCATGTAGGTTAGCTAGTTTCCCTTTACTAATTAACCTTCTTGTGTTTCCAAGGTCCTGTGGACATTCCACCACCTATACTTGAAAATTTTTATAACCAAGGGGGAGATGACGTTGCTGATGATCACGAGCATGAGGACGAGCAGGACCCATATACTCAGTGGCGCCTAGCAACTTATTCCGATGGATCACCTCTTCTTGTCTGTATACAGGGCACTGCTGATGTTACTAAGGAAGCAGGTGTTGTCTCGCATGGTTGCACTCTCCGGACCTATTCCAACATCCGCTGCAGGGTATTCGGGATGGATACTAGTGTACTAGCGCCAACACCTTCTCCCTGGTTTAGTATTGAAAGTCTTGGAGGAAACTCGCTCTTCCTTGGACAAAACTATCCAATGATGGTGGAAGGCAATCCAGCTGCTGTTGACACAACGTTACTACCATTTATGAGAAGCAACTGTATCTATACCTTGGCCATTACTATGCTTCCTTACCATCCCAATATGGGTCCTGACATAGGCTGCTTCAGCCTGGATGATTAGTCCTGCATTGGTCTCGAGATTGACAGTAGCCGACCCTTCCCAGAGAATCACTTCTGGTTCAAATCAAGCGTTTCCAACGCCGACGAGTGGTTGAGCTGAAGTTCATTTCATCGATTTGTTATTTGTTGTGTGAGAAAAACTTTACTAGAATGTTTTGTTGGAAATAATCTATAATCCAACGTGTATCCTCGTTGTCGTTGTGGGTTGATGACTTGTTGTATGTAATCAATGGTACATTTGCATATGCGTCCATCAACTCATGCCTACTAGTGGTGTCCATATGAACAGTTCTAGTGATTTTAGTTGCAAAAATTAGATAGTGCTAGTGATTTTTAGTTGCATATTTTGACAAATCGCAGTGTTACAAGGTTGACAAATGGCAATGTTAGTAGATACACAAATGTCAATCTTTCCAGCTTGACAAATGGCAACATACCCAAAATGACAGATATGCAAATCTTACCCAATTGTTTGTATGTGGTTGCACACGGGTCATGCAAAAAAAATGTTTGCATTGAAGGGATGCAGAAATCCTGCTCGGCACATTTTCCCTTGGCTTCCTAGGGAAGCTGTCGGTTTGCATACGGGTGTTCTAACTAAAACATTTGCGATGTGTGTTTTATATTTAAAAACCATTGCTGTTTTTTCCAAAAGAAAATCGTTTGATATGTCTGTACATTAAGAGAGAAAAACGCAAGTTCGTTCAAACCATATCTTTCATTCAGTCACACTGCGAATTTATATTCATATGATCGAGAATTCGAGATACAGTATTAAACCCCAAAAAACTATTTCTGGTGGCGGCGAAGGCGGCGTGCCGCGCCGTCGTTGTCGTCCTCCGGGACACCGTTGTTGAAGTCTTCAAGGCATCACAAAATGTTCTTCACTTGTAAATCAAACACCATGTTGTCGCGTGATCGACGGGCGGGGCACGGGAGGACGGCAACTGGCGCCGCTGAGAGGTAGCTGTCGACGGCAGCATGCCATGCCGTTGAGGGGGCGCGTGCATGGGCACGGGCGCGGCGGGTGCAGCCAAACACATGGCGCCGCGGTGGGTGGAGGGGCGCGCACGAGCAGGGGCACGGGCGCGGCGGGTGTAACCAAACGCACGGGGCCCGGCGCCACGGTGGGTGGAGGGGCGCGAATGGGCACGGGCGATAGTGCTAGCATGTACATGAGCTCGTGCGGGTCCGCGGAGACCTCTCTGACGCCCGCGGCTTCCAGGTCTCCGATAGTGCTCGGCGACCAGCCCATCAATGCTACGGGGATGGTCGCTGGCGCGGGCGCTGGGATGGGAGCTGGGACGGGAGTGGGGGCAAAAACCGCCACAGCCAACTCGTTCTGGGCCATGTCCATGAGGCCCCATTCCTACTTATTTTCTATCTCCTCTGGCTTGGAGTCGACTTCACCAATATTGAAGACTAGTGGCAGATGATCATTCTGCGCCATGGCGTTGGTGGAGGTCTGCGAGAGGGAGGGGAATGGGAGGTGTCGGTGTCAAAACCGGCGGATCTCGGGTAGGGGGTCCCGAACTGTGCGTCTAGGCCGGATGGTAACATGAGGCAGGGAACACGATGTTTTACCCAGGTTCGGGCCCTCTTGATGGAGGTAAAACCCTACGTCCTGCTTGATTAATATTGATGATATGGGTAGTACAAGAGTAGATCTACCACAAGATCAAGGAGGCTAAAACCCGAGAAGCTAGCCTATGGTATGATTGTTGTATATGGAGTTGATTGCCTACGGACTACAACCCTCCGGTTTATATAGACACCGGATAGGGTTAGGGTTACATAAAGTCGGTTACAATGGTAGGAGATCTTGAATATCCGCATCGCCAAGCTTGCCTTTCACTCCAAGGAAAGTCCCATCCGGACACGGGACGAAGTCTTCAATCTTGTATCTTCATAGTCCAGGAGTCCGACTGAAGGTATAGTCCGGCTACCCGAACACCCCCTAATCCAGGACTCCCTCAGTAGCCCCCGAACCAGGCTTCAATGACGACGAGTCCGGCGCGCAGATTGTTCGGCATTGCAAGGCGGGTTCTTCTCCAAATCTTGTGTACCTGTAGGAATAATGTCCGATTTTTGTAATGTAGTGCTCCTCGGCTTCCACGCCCAATAATGTCCGTCCTCCACGTGTCAAACGAATGCGAAAAGCCGGGGCGTTTTTACATCCACACCCCTAGCCGTATAAACGAGCCGCCTATTTAACGGGATGGGGATTTAGGTCCAAACCGCATCTTCTCCTTTCCGCGAGTTATCATCAGAGCGCTTCCAGCAAAGGTCCATTCCAACATGACCAGCCGTCGCAGCTCCTCCCCTCGCCCCTCCGGTTCCAAACCCGGGGACTGGGAGAGTTGCACCATCCCGCATAGCGAGTTAGTGTCGCTTTAGGCCAAGGGATTTCTCCCTCAGGCATACATGGTCCCGGTCCGAGACGGTCTCGCCACCTACAATGGCGGAAAACAAGCGGAGAGCACCCCCAATCCTTCTAAAGGAGAGCGGGTGTGCCTCGTCCCCTATCTAATAAGGAGACTGGGATTTCCAATTCATCCATTTCTCCGCGGGCTTCTGGAGTTCTACGGCCTCCAGCTGCACAATCTCACACCCGCCTCCGTATTGCATATTGCGGGTTTCGTCGCCCTTTGCGAGCTATTTTTAGGCGTTGAGGCTCATTTCACGCTGTGGAAGAGGTTATTCTGCCTGGTGCCCCGTTCTCGAGAGGGGTCTATATACCAAGTGGGCGGAGCCGAAGTATGGCGCATCGTCGGGACCGGATATCTATCCGGAACCCCAAAGAAGGCGTCCGAGGACTGGCCTTCGGAATGGTTTTTACATAGATGACGTCCCGCTACCGGACCCTATCCAGGTCGGTCTCCCTGAGTTCAACAGTGCCCCATTGAAGAAACGCTTGAGCTGTCATCCGTGGAGCTCTCAGAAAGAAAGCGGCAGAGACGTCCTTTACCTGATGGGCCGGATAAGACTGTTGGATCATTCCGGACTAACCATGATTGGAGTCATGGCCGCATGCATTATGCGGGGGGTGCAGCCGCTTCAATATAGAGGCCACCCCATGTGGGATTTCAACGGGGAGGATGACACCACCCGTTACGGTCGTAAGGGGCCGGCCTCAGCTGCCGCCCTAGTGAAGATCTTATCCTCTTTGTACAAGGGAGAAAAGGAGGAATTCCTCCGCGTCAATCCACAGGCCGGATTTACTATGTACGATCCTCCAAGTTGGGTAAGTGAATAATTGCGCTTGCCCGTTTGTTTTATACTCCCACGGTTAGATAGGTAGTCTAACGACTTCAGTGAAGGAACTGCGACAGGAGGTAAAGGATATAAACAGCCGCCCTCCATAGCCCGAGGACCCAGAACGGTCCCTCGATCCGGACTCCGAAGAGGACCCGGACATATCGGTGGAGCTTATCGACGGGGTGTTCCATCAGCTAAGCAAGGACAATACCTTGGTAGCCATCACGCCTGATTACCCAGGGTTAGTCCCGGCCTCCCAGGTGACAGAAACCAGAGTCTCATTCCCTTGAGAGAGATTCCACTCTCACGTATTCCGGTGTTTCTGACGACAACCGTGTTTTGCAGGGGAGATTTCCGAGGCAGGAGGCCGAACCTGCGGCGGCTAGCCAACGAGGGGCCGCAGGACCCCGTGGGGCAAAAAGGAATGCAGTCCGGACTGAGATGCCGGCGCAAAGGTATAGCGCACCCTCTGTTTCCCTGGTGTTATTCAGTCAGGGCATATTAACGTTCGTGCTATCCTCGAAACGAAGAGACCTCACCGGACTACATCCAGAGAGGTTGCCAATCGCGCCCCCACCAGCCAGGCTCCAACGTCTGGCCAGGAAGCGGAGGCGAGCACAAGGCACGCACCGGACGCTCCTCCGACAGAGGATGCGGACAGGCTGTCTTCCACAAATTCTGAAGTGGAGAGTGCCATGAACCACAGGCGTCACCGGACAGTTCTACGCCACGCTTGTTTCTCCCAAGAGGCTTTAGATGCCTTTAATTCGGGAGATGCGTACCTCCGTGTCGCTCAAAATGGTTTAGCCAAAGCCACGGAGCAGTATGTAAAAGACATACGGGTAAGAAAATTTTGGTCAAATATAGATATACCAGTAGCCCCCGAGACTTGAAACAATTAGAGCAACTGATTTAAGGATCATTGAATAAGCAGGTTCTTACAGAGAAGAATACCGTACTGTCCCAGGAGCTGGAAAAGTGCAAGGCCCAACTAGAGGCCGCACTAGCCGCAGCGGGGGAGCCCAAAGAGACCCCCTCAGGTAAGATACGCTTTGAAAGATTAGTATTGTGCGGTGTGGGTGCAAATCTGACAAATCATGTTGCAGATGGCGCCGGACTCGATCCGGAAAAGCAACAGCTTTTATGCCGGCTAAAGGCCGGTGAGAGTACGTTGACAAAGGTGAGGCAAGAGAAGAATGATCTTCAGGATGCCAACACCAGGCTGGACGTCGAACTTAAAGATGTTCGTGGCCAGCTGTCGGACTCCACGAGGGAGAATCAGCGGCTTCGACGCGGCGTATTCAGTAAGTGCTTGAACGAACTTTGAAAAAAAAGTTCGGCGAGGAAGTCGACTAACAGAGGAATGTCTGTAGGTATGCTCACAGGTCGTCCTGCAGAGGAGATGCCCGGTTCTACGGGTGACCTTCTTCCCGAACTCATGCAACTGCACGAGCGAATTCGGCAGGCGATGCGAGGTGTTGCCCAAGCCTTATGGCCTGCCCACTCCATGCCCGAGGGCCTTGGAGAGCTTGCGGAGAAGCTGAAGGGAGCTCGGCGGCGCTTCCGGTTGTGGAAGATATCGGCCTGCCGACAAGGCGCTAGGGAAGCCTGGGCCATGGTGAAGACCCGTTTTACGAAGTTTGACCCAAACCACATGGCCGAGGTCGGACCAGTGGGGCCTGATGGGAAGGAGATCCCTGTGAGCTTAGTATACGGCCAAGTAGAGTTGGCCGCAAAGTATTCCCAGCAGGACTGTAATTAGACAGCCTGTTAGATGGTATAGAAGAGGAATACAATCAGTCAGAATGACTATGTAATTTTGAATTGACATGTGTAATGCCTTCTAGCCGGATTGTAGATCGTTTGTCGTTGCCGACCTTTTCGCTTCAACCTCGGGACCTGACGGTCCGGAGTGTGTCCGAATACCATAGCAGTTATATAAGAACCGTGGTATGCGTGGAGACCAGGCGTAGGGGTCATTAGTGCTTTATCAGACAAGTGCCCAACTAGTTATGTTATATTACATGGTTAGTAAGAAACATCTTCCAGAGAGAATAGTTCCGTTAGGGGTTCCTTTCGCTGGGAGGCATGCCCTAAAGTGCATGTCCAGACTGCGTAAAAAGACGCAGAAAAAAGCATCTGGGGGCGCATAAAATGAGTAAAAAGATCATCTTTTATCTCACCGACCGAATATTCCCTTAAGAATGCTAGCTTTCGGCTTCACCCAGTCTGAGGTACACATCCGGCTGACCTGGCAGTAACAATCACAGAGGTGCTCCCTTTACCGCCTAGCCGAACAATCGGGAACGTAGGGGTAAGCACAGGAGCCAGGCAACCCAGCTTGGCCAAAACTTAAGTCACATCGATGCATATAATGGTGAAGAAAAAGGTACATGCAGAAGTTTGACGCATGTGTTGGGCGTGAAGCCCGTATAAATAAGCTTCTGTTAAAGAAGCCCCCAGGTTTAATGAGCGCGAGTGGCGCGTTACTAGATGGCCCATTTTGCAATCCGGCCCGTTGCGTCGCGGTTGTTGATAATATCGTTGAGTGGTACTTCCGAGGCTACTATTATGGAACACTCTTGAAAGTAGTGTCGTAGCTTCCGGGATGCCATGAATACCGTGTATGCAATCTTTTGATAATGCGGGTACTGTGATTTGCATGGAGTGAGGACAGTGGATACATAGTAGACCGGACTTTGAAGGGGGAATTTGTGTCCATCCGTTTCCCGCTCGACAACGAGCACTGCGCTGACAACTTGATGTGTTGCTGCAATGTACAATAACATTGGTTCGCCGGTGTTCGGCGCGGCCAGGACTGGGTTTGTTGCCAATATGGCTTTTATTTCATCAAGTCCGTTCGTGGCGGCTTCCGTCCACTCGAAGTGTTCGGTGCACCGAAGGAGGAGATAGAGGGGTAGTGCCTTTTCTCCCAAGCGGGAGATGAAGCGACTTAAAGCCGCCACGCACCCGGTTAATTTTTGTATTTGTTTAAGGTCCTTTGGGACATCCAATTGTGACAAAGCTCGGATCTTGGCTGGGTTTGCTTCAATTCCTCTACCGGATACAATGAAGCCCAAGAGCTTTCCGGCTGGGACGCCGAAGACGCATTTTTCTGGGTTGAGCTTGATGTCATATTGTCGGAGGTTATCAAATGTAAGCCTCAAGTCGTTTACTAGGGATTCGACATGTCTTGATTTGACGACCACATCATCCACATACGCCTCCACTGTTTTGCCGATCTGGTTTGCCAAACATGTCTGGATCATGCGCTGATATGTTGCACCGGTGTTTTTCAGCCCGAAGGGCATTGTGTTGAAGCAGAATGGGCCGTATGGTGTGATGAATGCTGTTGCAGCTTGGTCTGATTCTGCCATCTTGATTTGATGGTAACCGGAGTATGCGTCGAGGAAACACAACAAATCGTGTCCTGTGGTGGCATCGATAATTTGATCGATGCGGGGGAGGGGGAAGGGATCCTTTGGGCAATCCTTGTTAAGGTCTTTAAAATCAACACAGGCGCCAGGATTTGTCCTTCTTTGGTACCATCACCAGGTTTGCTAGCCAGTTCGGATGTTTTATGTCTCTGATGAATCCGGCCTCCAATAGCTTGGCTAGCTCCTCTCCCATAGCCTGTCTCTTGGGTTCGGAAAAACGCCGAAGGGCTTGTTTGACAGGTTTAAATCCTTTTAGGATATTTAAGCTGTGTTCGGCCAGCCTGCGTGGGATCCCTGGCATGTCTGAAGGGTGCCAGGCGAAGATGTCCCAGTTCTCTCGTAGGAACTCTCGCAGTGCGGCGTCTGCATCAGGGTTCAGTCGTGCCCCGATTGAAGCTGTTTTATTGGGGTCCGTTGGATGGACCTGGAATTTGACTATTTCATCGGCTGGCTTGAAGGATGTGGATTTGGATCTCTTATCGAGTATCACATCATCCCTGTTAACCGTGGAGCGCAGCGCAGTCAGTTCCTCGGCCGCTAAGGCTTCGGATAGCGCCTCAAGGGCTAATGCGGCCGTCTTGTTTTCGGCGCGGAGTGCTATGTCCGGATCACTAGCTAGAGTGATAATTCCATTCGGCCTGGGCATCTTAAGCTTCATGTACCCGTAATGGGGTATTGCTTGGAAGATTGTGAATGCTTCCCGCCCTAGTAAAGCGTGATATCCGCTCTTAAACGGGGCCACCTGAAACGTGACTTCTTCGGACCTGTAATTATCCGGCGTGCCGAACACCACATCTAGTGTGATTTTTCCTGTGCAGCGCGCTTCCCGACTGGGGATTATTCCTCTAAAGGTTGTGCTGCTTCGCTTGACGCGGTTCCAGTCTATTTCTATTTTTTGAAGAGTTTCCTCATAAATGAGGTTCAGTCCGCTGCCTCCATCCATGAGCACCTTGGTGAGGCGAAAGCCGTCCACTATGGGACTAAGGACAAATGCAGCTGGTGCTCGGGCTGTTCGGAATCTAGGTTCATCACTTGCGTTGAAGGTAATGGTAGTGTCGCTCCATGGATTTATTGTTGCAACTTGATAGACTTCGGCGAGGCTGCGGAGTGTTTTTTTTGCACATTGTTTGATGCGAAAGTCTCGAAGACTGTGAGAACGGTACTGGTGTCCTTGGGCTGGCTTTCTGCAGCGTCCGGAATTAAGAGGTCCTCGCCAATTTTGGCCACCTGCCGGAGTATCCAACATGCTCTAAGGCTGTGAGTTGGTGTGGCGTCCTCTGTACTGTGAATTCTACAGGGTCCATCAAGCCATCTTTCCAGTACGGTTCCATGCCCTGTAGAGGGTTTTGGCTTTTTGGTGTTTATCCCGGGTGTCCTATGATGATGCACCCTCTTAGTTCGGACGGGATTACTATTCAAGGCCAGATTATCCCAAAAATTTATTTTAGTTTTCCAGGCGCTTTCCATCGCATAGTATTTTTGTACTATGGACACCAAGTCAGCGAAGCGTGTGATATCACGATGACTTACGGCGTTAAGGATTCCCTTGTCCGTGCAATTATCGCAAAAAATTGAGATTGCGTCTTCCTCGCGGCAATCCTTTATCCTGTTCATAACCAGGAGGAATCTGGCCCAGTAATGATGTACTGTTTCCATGGGCCTCTGCCTAATTTGGGAGAGATCGCTTATGATTGGGTGGGCGGGTGTCGTTGAATCTGAAACATCACCCAATCCAAGATTCGGAGGCTGAAGAGTTTCCGAACTCTAAAGTTCGGATTCTTGGTTGTTGTCTAGTGAATCTGGCCCGTTGCCCGATCCTAAGCTCAGGTCTTGCGTTATATCTCCCCCTCCACGGGTATCCGGCTTGGAGGGGTCGGGAATTCGGACGTAGCTAGTCCTTAAAATAGATGAAGGGTCGCCGCACATCGTCTCTACCACGACAATGTGGTGGGTGACTTGGGGAGAGTTAATTTCTCTTAGATCGGGTTTAAGCCCAACCTGGTCGTAATCCGTAGCGACCCCCAGGGCGGCGATGCGATCCAAGAGCTCATTTACGGAAGAGAGCTCCATTGGATCTAGCTGCTCGACGAGCTCCGAGCTGACGTGTAGGTTGCTTTTGATGACCCGAGAGGTCACCGTCGGCGCAACAGCCGAACAGGCGGTCATGAGGAAACCACCTGGCCGGAGGGTTTGGCCGACAGCCAAGGCTCCCTTAGCAACGACGCCGTCTTTAAAGACAGGAGGAGGCATCCTTCCTGATTGTGACGGCACAGAGGAACTCTCAATGAAAGCACCAATGTCGGTGTCAAAACCGGCGGATCTCGGGTAGGGGGTCCCGAACTATGCGTCTAGGCCGGATGGTAACAGGAGGCAGGGAACACGATGTTTTACCCAGGTTCAGGCCCTCTTGATGGAGGTAAAACCCTACGTCCTCCTTGATTAATATTGATGATATGGGTAGTACAAGAGTAGATCTACCACGAGATCAAGGAGGCTAAAATCCTAGAAGCTAGCCTATGGTATGGTTGTTGTATATGGAGTTGATTGCCTACGGACTACAACCCTCTGGTTTATATAGACACCGGATAGGGTTAGGGTTACATAAAGTCGGTTACAATGGTAGGAGATCTTGAATATCCGCATCGCCAAGCTTGCCTTTCACGCTAAGGAAAGTCCCATCCGGACACGGGACGAAGTCTTCAATCTTGTACCTTCATAGTCCAGGAGTCCGGCTGAAGGTATAGTCCGGCTACCCGAACACCCCCTAATCTAGGACTCCCTCAGGAGGCGAACAATAAGGCCACCCGTATTAAACAGCGGCTCAGGCGCCATTAATGAAGAGGAAGGCGGGCGGCCATGGAAGTCAAAGGGCTCGCTTGAGCCTGCACAGCGCACAACTCACATGCTTCCCGGTGAGCCTGCGCATTGGAGGACAGCTTGCACGCCTCTCAGTCAGCTTGCACACCGGACTACGCTCGCACGCCTCCCGTTCAGTCAAGGTCAAGCAGCTGTCCGCATGACACCTCCTACAGCCATTAATACCAAGACACGTGGTGTCATGTGAATGGTTAACAGAATACACACGGTTTGAATTATACAAACGTTTAAGATATTAAAGTGGCAGCTATTTTTTCAAAATGCCTTTGTTGGCTGCCATTATTCGAGTGCGCCTTCTCTCAAAATGGACACGAAAAATGCCACATCATGTCGGGTGCCATTCCATGATAGCATGCCAAGTTTCATGAATTTCAGATGAGTTTTGGATTTACTAGAATATAAAAACCAGGCATATCAATGTTTTGCCGGCAATCAACGGTGCCCTGGTGTTTGAAATTCATTCCCATTTCTTGCATGGGACCTAAGCATGCACCCAAGGACACATATTTGATTTTTCAACCAATTTATATGCACTGGAGCATGTGCATGTAGTTCAAATTTGAATTATGCACATAAATGCATTGAAAACTCAGTTAATGCATAAAAATGTCCAAACGAACCCCGAAAAATCCCAAAAATTGACACAACACTCCTGTTGTTCTATGTTGACACGAGAATTTTTTTGAAAGCAATAAGAGGCAATGGATATCGTTTCGTCCCCAAAGGTGGGACGTTCCCTACTAAAACCATCATGCTTGTTGTGAGAAGCTCTGGTTTGTGAGAAGCATATACCCGAACCTGCCCCAAATGGGACAATTTTTTTACCACGGCATGTTGATGACGCTCCATTATAGGATGCCAATTTCATGAATTTCAGACGAGTTTTGGATTTACTAGAATTTAAAAACCAGGCATCTCAACGTTTTGCCGGCAATCAATAGTGCCCTGATGTTTGAATTTCATTCCCATCTCTTGCATGGGACCTAGAAATTCACCTAAGGACACAGATTAGATCTTTCAACCAACTTTAGTGCATTGGAGCATGTGCTTGTAGTTCAAATTTGAATTATGCACATAAAATGCCTAGAAAACCCAGTTAATGCATAAAAATGTATAAATGAACCCCGAAAAATCACAAAAATTGACACAACACTCCTGTTGTTCTATGTTGACACTAGAAATTTTTTGAAAGCAATAAGAGGCAATGGATATCATTTTGTCCCCAAAGGTGGGACGTTCCCTATCGAAACCATCATGCTTGTTGTGAGAAGTTTATACCTGAACCTGCCCCAAATGGGACAAATTTTTTACCACGGCATGTTGATGCCGCTCCATGATAGCATGCCAAGTTTCATGAATTTTATACGAGTTTTGGATTTACTATAATTTAAAAACCTAGCCTCTCAACGTTTCGCCGGCAATCAACAGTGCCCTGGTGTTTGAATTTCATTCCCATCTCTTGCATGGGACCTAGAAATTCACCCAAGGACACACATGTGATTTTTCAACCAACTTTAGTGCATTGGAGCATGTGGTTGTAGTTCAAATTTGAATTATGCACATAAAATGCCTAGAAAACCTAATTAATGTATAAAAAGGGCCAAACGTACCCCGAAAAACTCCAAGATTGAACACAACACTCCTGTTGTTCTATGTTGACACTAGAATTTTTTGAAAGCAATAAGAGGCAACAGATATCGTCCCGTCCCCAAAGGTGGTACGTTCCCCATCGCAACCATCATGCTTGTTGTGACAAGCTCTGGTTTGTGAGAAGCTTATACCCAAACCTGCCCCAAATGGGACAAAATTTTCACCACGACATGTTGATGCTGCTCCATGATAGCATGCCAAGTTTCATTAATTTCACACGAGTTTTGGATTTACTAGAATTAAAAAACCAGGTATCTCAACGTTTTGCCGGCAATCAACAGTGCCATGGTGTTTGTCGGGGGTTGGGTGCGACATATGCCAATGGATGGCTTATCATGGTGGGGGCGAGTAGAACGTCGCCGGTGCCTGGAAACGGGATGAGGCGTAGACACGTACGCCGGCGAACTTTACCCAGGTTCGGGGCTCTCCTAGGAGATAACACCCCTAGTCCTGCTCTGCGGGGTCTTCGCATGATCACTAAGGCAAAAGTGAGTACAATGGTGCTCCTCGAGCTGTATCTGTAGACAGGAGGAGGCTAGGCCAGCTCTCTTCCTTTTCTAAGGTCTGGTCTAGTTCTAATGGGTCCGAACCCTTTGCATGGGTGCCCCGGGGGGTTTATATAGGCCTACCCCCCGGGGGTACAATGGTAAACTGACTAGGCGCATGGCCCAGCCGTCAGTCTCTTCACCTGCCGTCTTGTCTGCCGACTGCTGGGGCCCGTCGGCTGGTGGGCCCCGCCGACTGGTCTGGTACAGAGCCGACAGGCCGTACCCGCCGCTTGCGGGTTGTAACACCCCGGATGTAATTTACCTTATCTGTATCCCAACTCTTGCCGTTTCTGGCCTAAGTATTTCCTCGGTGTCGGGTTTTTGTCTTCGTGTGTTGTTGCCTTTGTCATGCATCTCATATCATGTCATCATGTGCATTGCATTTGCATACGTGTTCGTCTCATGCATCCGAGTATTTTCCCCGTTGTCCGTTTTGCATTCCGGCGCTCCTACCTCCTTCAGTGCCCCTTTCTACCTCTTTTCGTGTGTGCGGGTTAATCATTTTCGGATTGGACCGAGACTTGCCAAGCGGCCTTGGTTTACTACCGGTAGACCGCCTGTCAAGTTTCGTGCCATTTGGACTTCGTTTGATACTCCAACGGTTAACCGAGGGACCGAGAAGGCCTGATTTGTGTTGCAGCCCAACACCCTTCCAATTTGGCCCAAAAACCACCAAAACCTCTCCTATCATCTAGAGCATTCGATCACGATCACGTGGCCGAAAACCGCACCTCATTTGGAGTCTCCTAGCTCCTCCTACCTCTATTTATAGTCCTTCCTCCAAAAATCCCGGGTCTCTTTCTTCCCCTAATCCTAAAAATTGCCCCGCCGCCACCGGACATGTCCGGCCGCCGCCGGACGAATCCCGCCGCCGCGCCCGCGCCAATCAGCGCGCGACACGTGGCAGGCGCCGCCACCCCGCGCCCGCAGAGCCCGCTTGAGGCCCCCGCGGCCCAGATCCTCTCCGACGCCGCCCGCCTTCATCCTCCCCAAGTTCGACGCCCTCCTTCCCTGAACCCGCTGTGCTCCATCACCGGAGCCGGCCGGAGCTCCGCCTCGGCTCGCCGTCCGCGAGCGCCGCCACCTACTCCGGCGCCGAGTCCCGCCGCCATCCGCTTCCGGCGCCCCACCGACCATCGCGCCGACGCCGCCCGCGGTCGCCTCTCCTCTCCGACGCCGGTGCCGTCCAGCCAGTCCGGCGACCACGCCCCGCCGGCCCCTTCTTCTCCGGCGACGTTCAACCTCGATCCACGTGCATCGCTACAGTGTGGATCGGCCAGATCCAGATCCAGAACGCTTCGGTTGACTTCTTCTTCCCGAAACCCTAAATATTTGCAAACTTTGGCATGTCGTAACTCCGCATCCGTAGCTCCGATTTGTGCGTGTAGCATATCAAAATGTTCGTCTCGATGAGTACATCATTTCATCTCACTGCATCATTTCCATTTGAGCTCATCTTGATGCCCGAAATGCTGTTGGAAGAGGGCTATGTGGTGAATTTGTCATATCTGTTTCATCAAATAACTATTTGTCATTTTTGTCATGATTAATGTGTGCATGCTACGCTCCTGAGCTCTACATGAGTTTTGTTATATGCCATTCCATCTTTACAGAGGTGCTTGCCATGTATTTTTGTGATATTTGTGGTGACTAGCACAAGCTTGCAAAGTAGCGTAATTGGTAATGCTGATTTCAGGGACTTAGAATTTCACTAAGTCCTTGTCCTGATTTTGTTGTTATGCCATATGTTCATGTTGTTTCCTAGTGATCCGTGCCTCTTTTGAGGATGATCAGTAAGGATGTTTTGTTAACATTGTGGTTCTCTATCCATCCTTGTCTTTTTTTGCATTTATGGAGCACCCTAGCTTGAGTCAATCGAGCTCTAGTTTTGCTATATCGTGAATCCTGGCAGATTGTTGACATGTTTAGCGATTTTGCCGAGGATGTTGCTATTGATCCGTGCATGCTATGTTGTTGTTCTTGCCATTTCTAGCTTCTATGCTATATATTCTTGATGGGTGTATTCTTAGTTTGTCATGCCATGCTCTATAGTGAGTGCATCGAGCTCGTAAACATGCCTACTCGTTAACTGATTTGCATGCTCCTGTTTTTCACTAAGTCTGAATCTGTTTATGTTTTTGCCATGTTCACATGCTTGCAATTATATTTTTTGATCCCTTTTGGCTCAAGGTCACTAAGGGACTTTTGTTAAGTGCTTTGGGTAGCTTCATGCAATGCCTTGATTTGCCATGTTAAGTTCCTGTAGCATGTAGTTTTCATGCTCTAAAGTGTGCTTCCTGAGGATAAATTCCAGACTTGTGTTAATTTCACTAAGTCTGAAACCTGTAATCATTTGCACTTTTGCCATGCTTGTTTGAACCTGTTAATGGATGAATTATCCGTAGCTCAGTGTTCATCTTTTGTCAAGCATCATGAGTGGATCCCTGCCATCTATTTTGTTGTCATGTTTGGGTGCTGTAGCATATTTATCTTGATGCATTTAGTTGGTCACTTGCTGATTATCAAAGACCGGTGCCATATTTGTTTTGCTTGCCATTTCCAAACCGTGCATCCGATTCCGGTGATCTTTATATAGATTTCAACCGAAACCACCTCACCTTTCCAGTGGCACTCTTGGATTTCCAAGTTGAGGCCAGGTTCAAACATTCCTTGTCAAATCTTGCATATGCATCACATACCGCATCCCGCATATCATACCATGTTTGCATCATATTGCTTGAGCATTGCACATGGTTGATTGTGTTCGTTTTGCTTGTTGTTCTTGTTTGGGTAGAGCCGGGAGACGAGTTCATGAACGAGGAGCCCGTTGAGTTCTATTACAAGGATCAAGTCAACTCTGACAACTTTGCAGGCAAGATGATCATACCCTCGAAATCACTTCTATCTTTGCTTGCTAGATGCTCGCTCTTTTGCTATGCCTATGCTACGGTGCCTACCACTTGCTCATCATGCCTTCCAAATTGCCATGTCAAACCTCTAACCCACCATGTCCTAGCAAACCGTTGATTGGCTATGTTACCACTTTGCTCAGCCCCTCTTATAGCGTTGCTAGTTGCAGGTGAAGATTGGAGATCGTTCCTTGTTGGAACACTGTTTATTGTTGGGATATCACCTATATTATCTTGTTATCTTAATGCACCTGTATACTTGGTAAAGGGTGGAAGGCTCGGCCTTTTGCCTAGTGTTTTGTTCCACTCTTGCCGCCCTAGTTTCCGTCATATCGGTGTTATGTTCCCGGATTTTGCGTTCCTTACGCGGTTGGGTTATAATGGGAACCCCTTGACAGTTCGCCTTGAATAAAACTCCTCCAGCAATGCCCAACCTTGGTTTTACTATTTTCCACCTAGCCTCTTTTTCCCTTGGGTTTCCGGAGCCCGAGGGTCATCTTTATTTAAAGCCCCCCCGGGCCAGTGCTCCTATGTGTGTTGGTCAAAACTAGAGCCCTGTGCAGCGCCCCCTCGGGGAAACTCGAGGTTTGGTTTTAGTTGGATGGAGCGCTCATCTGAGTGTGCCCTAAGAACGAGATATGTGCAACTCCTATCGGGATTTGTCGGCACATTCGGGCGGTGTTGCTGGATTTGTTTCACCATTGTCGAGGATGTCTTGTAACCGGGATGCCAAGTCTGATCGGAATGTCTCGGGAGAAGGAATATCCTTCGTTGATCGTGAGGGCTTGTGATGGGCTAAGTTGGGACTCCCCTGCAGGGATTTGAACTTTCGAAAGCCGTGCCCGCGGTTATGGGCAGATGGGAATTTGTTAATGTCCGGTTGTAGATTACATGAAACTTAACTTAATTAAAATGAATCAACCGCGTGTGTAACCGTGATGGTCTCTTCTCGGCGGAGTCTGGGAAGTGAACACGGTGTTGGAGTAATGTTTGATGTAGGTTGTTCTAGGATCACTTCTTGATTATAGTTATTCGTCCGTGCTTTGCCTTCTCTTCTCGCTCTCTTTTGCGTATGTTAAGCCACCGTATATGCTAGTCGCTTGCTGCAGCTCCACATCATACCTTGTCTTACCTATAAGCTTAAATAGTCTTGATCGCGAGGGTGTGAGATTGCTGAGTCCCCATGACTCACAGTTTACTTCCAAAACCAGATGCAGGGATCGTTGATACCGTTCCAGATGATGCGCTTGAGCTCAAGTGGGAGTTCGATGAAGACTCTCGTCGTTACTATGTGTCTTTCCCAGATGATCAGTAGTGGTGCCCAGTTGGGGCGATCGGGTACTTTGTCGCATGTGGGGGTTGATCTTTATTTTGGTACCGTAGTCAGACCATGAGTGTATTGGATGATTGTAATGTTACTCATGTATTTGTGTGACGTGGCGAGTGTAAGCCAACTATGTACCTTTTCCCCTTTTATCTATTTACATGGGTTGTTGTGAAGATTACCTTACTTGCGACACTGCTTTCAATGCGGTTATGCCTCTAAGTCGTGCTTCGACACGTAGGCGATATAGCCGCATCGAGGGCGTTACAAGTTGGTAATCAGAGCCTTCCCCGACCTTAGGAGCCCCCTGCTTGATCGAATCGTTGGCGTTGTTGAGTCTAGAAAAATGTTTTGAGTCTTTTAGGAATTATATATATCAGAGAGTTAGGAATTATATATATCAGAGAGTTAGGAATTGCCGGATAGGAAGAATCGGTAGGACCGAGTTTGGCTTAGGGTTTAGGTCATATGTGGATATGGGAAATTAGTTGAGGATTTTGGAGCATATCATTAAGCACATGAAGCAAGAGGCTCATTAAGCAACACCTCATCCCTCCTTGATAGTATTGGCTTTTCCTATGGACTCAATGTGATCTTGGATCACTAAAATGTAAAAGTGAAGGGTCTTGAGCTTGAAGCTTTAGCCAATCTCTTGTCCTTAGCATCTTGAAGGAGTTCCCACAACCTTTAGTCCATGCCACTCCATTGTTGAACTTATCTGAAACATGCTAGATAGAAGTGTTAGTCCAACAAGAGATATGTTGTCATCAATTATCAAAACCACCTAGGGAGCACTTGTGCTTTCAATCTCCCCCTTTTTGGCAATTGATGGCAACATACATCAAAGCTTTAGATAAAGATATACAGAACAGCAAGTAAAGCTTTGGAAGAACATGTAGCAAGCATAGGCTCCCCCTACATGTATGCACTCATGTAGATATGAAATATAGAGGCATGTGAGAGCATAATCATGACAGAGTAGGCAATGTGTTACATGTATCTTGGCCATATGCATCAGAGCAAAAGATTATTAAGGAAAACACCTTCATGCTCATGAGTCCTTCTTGCAAACAGTATGTACATAAGCAAGAACTCCTCATACTCATGATTTTGATGCATATACTTACCTTGTGGTCTCGAGTTGGCTTAGGATGGAATGAACCTGCAAACAAGGTTAGATAACACAGGTACGTCCACTAGCCAGAGCAAACAAAAGAAACCACAAGAATGCCAAGACTGGGATGACATGTAGAGAGTGATAACATTGGATTCAACATGTCCCCAAGAATAAAGATATGCAATGAATTTGGCTGATTTCTTTTCCCTTAGGTGTATATTGGGAGAAGATAGGAAACAGAAAATCAGAGCTGGATAGAACTTAATTCAAATGAGTTCATATGAACATGTCTTTCCCCCAAAAAGACATGTGGCATCTCTCCTCTTGAACATCAAGCATCTGGGATCCTTGAGTATTTTTCTCTCCCTGGAGATCTCTCTCTCCCCCTTAACAACATCTGGGATCCTTGAGACTTTCTCTCCCCCTTAATACTTTTTCTCTCTTGGTGTGATCTCTCTTTCCTACAAGCTTTGATGTGATCTCTCTCTCCCCCTTTGACATCAATTTCCAAGAAGGTTTTTCCTGGAATCCGTCGAATAGGTTTGGTCCTTGAGATTCAGCACAAAGCAGAGGATAAAATTGTGATGCTTGTGGAGGACAAGATTCATTGAGTGGAGCTGGATCAGAAGAAATGTAGAACAAGTGGCAAAATGGTTTTCTGATTACAAAGTCGGTGGCACCGAGTGGCACATTTCGGTGGTACCGAAAAGATTCGGCTGGACCGAAATTTGCAAGTCGGTTAAACCGAGTTTACACAGAGAAAAACACTTGTCACCTCAGCTCACTAGTCAAGTAAGATCTCACAAAGATTTGCAATGAATTAGCTGAAGGATTTGCAAGAAATTTGATGCAGAAATATGCAGAACAAAAACAAACAGGAAAAAGTGAAAGTTTCTAGATGAAGTTTTTTTTGTTTGTTTGAGAGAGAAGGAAACAAATATGCAAGGAACAAATGCAATAACTCAGAAAAGGACACAAGAGAACTTCATCTAGAATTGGGCGGTGACATAGTCACCTATGTTAGAGTATATTGACTTAGGAGTCAAGTGAGGGCACTTGATCATAGGTCATACTCATCGTTTAAGCTCAAAATGGGGTTACCATTTTTCGTTTAAGCATCTTGATGTATTCACATCTTGTTGAGTTGCTTTGACTCATGTCTTGGAGTAAAGCTTCTCTAAGATGGAATGACATACCTTGGGTGGTGATGTGGTTCTTGCTCATGTAGTTGAACTTGTGTGGGTGCTCAGGGTTGATGTAGTTCATCAAGAGTTGGGAGCACCACTTGGAGTTTGAGTTCATCTACCTACATGGGTTAGTTCTTGCAAGGAAGAGCACTTGTGTATCCAAAAATGACAATCATGAAGCTTAACATAGAATTTGTCGAAGGATATGTTTGAATGGTTTTGTGCTTCCTTGTCTTCAACCACTATTGTGTAGAGTCTTGGTCTTGTAGAGATTGCTCAAGATGTGAGTGAGTCGCAATCTCATGGAATTAAATTCAACCAAGCACCTACATGGGTTAGACAACATGCAAGGTGCAAATATATCCAAGACATAAGATAGTTATCATAAGAGATACATCATGGATTAGTTATAAGCTCATGTCTTGCATGTAGCCAATGGAGTTTCTACTCCAAGTTCGAAGCATCAATGATGTTCAATTCTCCTCTCAACCTGCAAAACACTTTCTCATCAAGCGGTTTAGTGAATATATCCGCTAATTGCTTATCGATGCGAACATGCTTAAGATTGATGTCACCCTTAGCAACATGATCTCGAATGAAATGATGACGAACTTCAATATGCTTAGTTCGAGAATGTTGTACAGGATTATGACAAATTTTGATAGCACTTTCATTGTCACAAAGCAGTGGAACATGTTTCACACAAATCCCATAATCTTTAAGAGTTTGGGTCATCCAAAGTAATTGAGCACAACATGAACCAGCGGCAATATATTCCGCTTCGGCGGTGGATAAGGATACCGAGTTTTGTTTCTTGGAAGACCAAGACACAAGAGATCTACCAAGAAATTGACAAGTACCCGAAGTGGACTTTCTATCAACCTTGTCTCCGGCATAATCTGAGTCGGAATAGCCAACAAGATCAAAAGAAGACCTCTTAGGATACCAAATGCCAAAATTTGGTGTATGGATTAAATATCTCACTATCCTTTTCACAGCCTTAAGATGACAATCTTTAGGAGCAGCTTGATATCGTGCACACATGCACACACTTAGCATAATATCGGGACGTGAAGCACATAGGTATAACAATGAACCAATCATAGAGCGATAAACCTTTTGATCAACAGGTTCACCATCTTTGGTCAAATCATTATGTCCACTAGTAGGCATGGGTGTAGACATACCTTTGCATTCTTGCATATTGAACTTCTTGAATAAGTCCTTGGTGTACTTTGTTTGAGAGACAAATGTACCTTCCTTAGTTTGCTTGATTTGCAACCCGAGAAAGAATTTGAGTTCACTCATCATAGACATCTCAAACTTCTCTGACATTAGCTTTCCAAACTTTTCACTAAAGAGAGGGTTAGTTGAACCAAATATGATGTCATCAACATAAATTTGGCATAAAAATAGTTCTCCATTAACTCTTTTAGTAAAAAGAGTAGAATCAATTTTACCAATTTCAAAACCACTTGTAGTAAGGAACTTGGTCAAGCATTTATACCATGCTCTAGGAGCTTGTTTAAGACCATAAAGAGCTTTGTGAAGTTTATAAACATGATTTGGTTTCTTAGGATTGACAAAGCCGGGAGGTTGTTTGACATAAACTTCCTCCTCTATTTCTCCATTTAGAAAAGCACTTTTAATGTCCATTTGGTACAAGGTGATATTATGGTGATTAGGATGGGCAAGTAAGATGCGAATGGACTCAAGTCTAGCAACGGGAGCATATGTCTCACCATAGTCCATACCTTCGACTTGTGTGTATCCTTGGGCAACGAGACGTGCTTTGTTGCGAACCACTTGTACATCTTCATCTTGCTTATTGCGAAACACCCATTTGGTACCAATGATGTTGTGGTTGTTGTCGGGCTTCTCAACCAATGTCCAAACTTGGTTTCTCTCAAAATTATGTAGCTCTTCATGCATAGCGTTTATCCAATCCGGATCTTCCAATGCTTCTTCAACCTTCATTGGTTCAATGCTCGAGATGAATGAATAGTTTTCACAAAAGTTAGCTAAACGAGTTTTTGAGCGAGTGATTCTCCCGGTTTGTATGTCATTGAGGATTTGCTCGACGGGATGATCTTTGGCAATTCTTGCTCGAACTCGTGAGAGCTTTTGCTTGGGTCTTTGTTGAGCATCTTCTTCATCTTGTTCTTATTCTTGGCCTTCTTCATTGTTGACGTCGTCGTTCTCTTATCGTGGTGGAGAAGGAGGTTGTTGATGTTCATCTTGACGTACTTCCTCGTTTTCTTCATCTTGGTGTGGCCCACTTGTGGATGCTTCCGTGTCGATTCTTGGTTCACCTTGTCGTGAAGTAGAAGCTTCCACTTGGACGGATGAAGAACTCTCCTTCACCTCTGTTGGACGAATTTTGCCAATAGACAAGTCTTGAATTGCTTCTGAGGGGTCTTTGTCTCCTACATCAATTGGCAATTGCTCTACTTGCGAGCCATTAGATTCATCAAACTTCACATCTACCGTCTCTTCAACCTTTCGGGTGAAATTGTTGTAGACACGGTAAGTGTGAGAGTTTGATCCATAACCAAGTAGAAAACCTTCATGAGATTTAGGAGCAAACTTTGAACGACAATGCTTATCAAGAATGTAGCACTTTGAGCCGAATACTCGAAAGTATCCAACTTGAGGCTTGTTACCGGTGAGGAGCTCGTATGCCATCTTGCCGAGTAGCTTGTGAAGATATAAGCGATTTGTTGCGTGACAAGCTGTCTCCACAACTTCTGCCCAAAAGTGCTTTGGCGTCTTGTATTCATCAAGCATTGTTCTTGCCATTTCGATGAGCGTCCGGTTCTTCCTCTCAACAACTCCATTTTGTTGAGGTGTGTATGTAGCCGAGAACTCGTGTGAAATCCCTTCTTCGTCAAGAAAGGAGTCCACATTTGCGTTCTTGAACTCTATTCCGTTGTCACTCCGAACCTTCTTGATCTTCACATCAAACTGATTTTGGGCTTTCCTGGCGAAGTTTCTGAAGATCTTCTGGACTTGCGATTTGTCATTGAGGAAAAACACCCACGTAAATCTTGAAAAATCATCAACTATAACTAGACTAAAGGAATTTCCACTGAGACTCTTGTAGGCATTGGGGCCAAAAAGATCCATGTGAAGCAGCTCGAGTGGCCTCCTTGTGGTCATGATGTTCTTCACGGGATGTCTTCCTCCAACCTGTTTACCTGCTTGACAAGCACTGCAAAGTCTATCCTTATCAAATATGACATCGTTAACTCAAGGATATGATTTCCTTTAATAAGCTTGTCAAGGTTTCTCATGCCAACGTGACCTAGTCGTCTATGCCACAACCAGCCTTTTGAGGATTTAGCAACAAAGCAAGTTTTAGGTTGTGCCTTTTTAGAGAAATCGACAATGTAAAGATCACCTCTACGCATACCCGTAAAGACCATTTTATGATTTTCTCGACGAAATACTTGGCAATCTACCTCAGTAAATAGGACGTTCAAACCGAAATCAGCAAGTCTAGATACTGAAAGTAAGTTATAGCCAAGAGATTCAATGAGCATGACATTTTGAATGGAACTATCATGTGAGATGGCCACCTTACCAAGGCCAACCACTTTACCCTTTGAATTATCACCAAAGGTGACATATTTTTGAGGGCCGTTGTTTTCAGCAAGCTCACGGAACATCTCTTCATCTCCGGTCATATGATCATTGCATCCACTATCAAGAACCCATTCCTTTCCTCCTGATTCATATCCCCGAAGATTTGCCATAAGACCAAAATGTCTCATTGCATTATCAAGATCGGAGTCACTATCATCATCATCATCATAATATTCATGTTCATCATGATCTTGTGACTCATCATTTCCTAGAGAGGGTAATTCATTAGATAAATGATCAAAGTGGTTACTTTTATGAATTCTTATAGCTTTGAGTATGATATCATTAATGATTCCAACATCTCCTTTAGCATGCTTAAGATTGGCAAGTTCAAGAAGACATTTACCAAAACTAGGATCACTAGAGTTCATCTTACTCAAGGCAATAGATTTATGGAGAATTTCATCCAAAGTTTTCAAGGAGTGATTGGGAAATCGTTCCTCAAGAAATTTCCATATAGTATAGGCGCAATTTTGAGTAGGCAAACTAGCAATCAAATCTTTGGGCAATCCTCTAATGATGAGCTCAATAGTTCTAAGATTGCGAATCATGTCAATATCTTCGTCTAGGGTAGGATGCAAGGGATCAATATGGGGTGCACAAGGGCTAGCAATATACTTGTTCAAATGATATTGATTGAAGATTACAAGCATCTCATTTTTCCACTCATGAAAATACTTTCCATCAAGAATGGGCACTCTATGTCTAAGACTCCCTAGAGTAGACACATCCATCTTCCTCCAATGGTGATTAAACCAAGGCAATGGAGACCAAAGCTCTGATACCACTTGTAGGATCTAGAAGTAGATGTGTCTAAAGGGGGGGGTGATTAGACACTTCATGCTAAAGTTGCAATTTTTAATCCTTTTCGGTTCAAGTGGAGTTTAGGCACAATTTCAATACACACAATGCATATCAAGCAAGCATGCAAAGAGTATATGAGCAGCGAAATGTAAAGCATGCAACTTGCAAGAATGTAAAGGGAAGGATTTGGAGAGATCAAACGCAATTGGAGACACGGATGTTTTTCCCGTGGTTCAGATAGGTGGTGCTATCCTACATCCACGTTGATGGAGACTTCAACCCATGAAGGGTAACGGTTGCGCGAGTCCACACAGGGCTCCACCCAAGGGCAACGGTTGCGCGAGTCCATGAAGGGCTCCACCCACGAAGGGTCCACGAAGAAGCAACCACCCACAAAGGGTCCACGAAGAAGCAACCACCCACAAAGGGTCCACGAAGAAGCAACCTTGTCTATCCCACCATGGCCATCGCCCACGAAGGACTTGCCTCACTAGCGGTAGATCTTCACGAAGTAGGCGATCTCCTTGCCCTTACAAACTCCTTGGTTCAACTCCACAATCTTGACGGAGGCTCCCAAGTGACACCTAGCCAATCTAGGAGACACCACTCTCCAAGAAGTAACAAATGGTGTGTAGGTAATGAACTCCTTGCTCTTGTGCTTCAAATGATAGTCTCCCCAACACTCAACTCTCTCTCATAGGATTTGGATTTGGTGGAAAGAAGATTTTGAGTGGAAAGCAACTTGGGAAGGCTAGAGATCAAGATTCATATGGTAGGAATGGAATGTCTTGGTCTCAACACATGAGTAGGTGGTTCTCTCTCAGAACATATGAGTTGGAATGATGTGTGTGTTCTGATGGCTCTCTCACTTAATGAGAAAGAGGTGGAGGGGTATATATAGCCTCCACACAAAATCCAACCGTTACACACAATTTACCAATCTCGGTGGGACCGAATCAGAAAACTCGGTCTGACCGAAATAGTAAACCTAGTGACCGTTTGGAATTTCGGTGGGACTGACATGCAACTCGGTAGGACCGATTCGGTTAGGGTTTGGGCATAACATAGTCTCGGTGAGACCGATTACACAAACTCGGTGAGACCGAATTTGGTAATTAGCTAACCAGAGAGTTGGTCAGGCAAACTCGGTGGGACCGATTTGCTCTTTCGGTGAGACCGAGTGGAACTCGGTGAGACCGAAAAGTTACAAAGGGGAAACACTGAGTTTACATTGCAATCTCGGTGGGACCGATTCGCTCTTTCGGTGGGACCAAAAAGTTACGAAAGGGAAACAAAGAGTTTGCAACCCCATCTCGGTGGGACCGAGATCCTTATCGGTAGAACCGAATTTCTAGGGTTTGGCAGTGGCTAATGACAAGTGAAACTCGGTGGCGCCGGATAGGAAGAATCGGTAGGACCGAGTTTGGCCTAGGGTTTAGGTCATATGTGGATATGGGAAAGTAGTTGAGGATTTTGGAGCATATCATTAAGCACATGAAGCAAGAGGCTCATTAAGCAACACCTCATCCCTCCTTGATAGTATTGGCTTTTCCTATGGACTCAATGTGATCTTGGATCACTAAAATGTAAAAGTGAAGGGTCTTGAGCTTGAAGCTTTAGCCAATCTCTTGTCCCTAGCATCTTGAAGGAGTTCCCACAACCTTTAGTCCATGCCACTCCATTGTTGAACTTATCTGAAACATGCTACATAGAAGTGTTAGTCCAACAAGAGATATGTTATCATCAATTATCAAAACCACCTAGGGAGCACTTGTGCTTTCATATGCCTATGCTACGATGCCTACCACTTGCTCATCATGCCTCCCAAATTGCCATGTCAAACCTCTGACCCACCATGTCCTAGCAAACCGTTGATTGGCTATGTTACCGCTTTGCCCAGCCCCTCTTATAGCGTTGCTAGTTGCAGGTGAAGATTGGAGATCGTTCCTTATTGGAACACTGTTTATTGTTGGGATATCACCTATATTATCTTGTTATCTTAATGCACCTATATACTTGGTAAAGGGTGGAAGGCTCGGCCTTTTGCCTAGTGTTTTGTTCCACTCTTGCCGCCCTAGTTTCCGTCATATCGGTGTTTTGTTCCCGGATTTTGCGTTCCTTACGCGGTTGGGTTATAATGGGAACCCCTTGACAGTTTGCCTTGAATAAAACTCATCCAGCAATGCCCAACCTTGGTTTTACCATTTGCCACCTAGCCTCTTTTTCCCTTGGGTTTCCGGAGTCCGAGGGTCATCTTTATTTAAGGGATAATTAGATTCATGCCCCTAGTTGTGTCCCACTCATCTGTTTTACCCCTAATTTCCCAAAGTCACCGCTTCTATCCAAGTCACTTTGCTCCTCTTATGCTTTTGCCCTTTGACCGTTTGACTGCCAGTTTGAAAACTTCATAACTAATTCATACTAAATCAGAAAAATGCAAATAAGATACCAAAATGTTCGGAAAAACATCACCTATATGTCAGTGTCATTTGCATTCATGAAAAAAGTGTTGGAAAGTGCACATCTGAGTTTTAGCTCTTTTGATACAACCATGAATAGTAAAATATAAAAAATTCAAAAAAAATATGGTGGCAAAGAACGACAAATGTTCTAAGTGCTTGCCAAGTTTCATCAGGGAACGACATTCATGGAAGTCATGGCAAACAAATAATCTATTTTGGAGTGCTAATTGTTTTTTCTGTTGGGGCACCCATGAATGTCATTCCCTGATGAAACTTTGCGAGCACTTAAAACATTTCTCATTCTTTGCCACCATTTTTTTTGAATTTTTTGAATTTTTTTAGATTTTACTATTCATGGTGGTAGCATAAGAGATAAAACTTGTATGGGCACTTTCAGACACCTTTTTCATGAATGCAAATGACACTGACATATAGGTGATGTTTTTCCGAACATTTGGGTATCTTATTTGCATTTTTATGATTTAGTATGAATTAGTTATGAAGTTTTCAAACTGACGGTCAAAAGGTCAAAGGGCAAAAGCATAAGAGGAGCGAAGTGACTTGGACAGAAGCGGTGAATTTTGGAAATTAGGGGCAAAACAGCCGAGTGGGACACAACTAGGGGCATAAATCTAATTATCCCTTTATTTAAACCCCCCGGGCCAGTGCTCCTCTGAGTGTTGGTCCAAACTAGAGCCCTGTGCAGCGCCCCCTCGGGGAAACTCGAGGTTTGGTTTTAGTTATATGGAGCGCTCATCTGAGTGTGCCTTGAGAACGAGATATGTGCAGCTCCTATCGGGATTTGTCGGCACATTCGGGCGGTGTTGCTGGATTTGTTTTACCATTGTCGAGGATGTCTTGTAACTGGGATGCCAAGTCTGATCGAAATGTCTCTGGAGAAGGAATATCCTTCGTTGACCGTGAGGGCTTGTGATGGGCTAAGTTGGGACTCCCCTGCAGGGATTTGAACTTTCGAAAGCCGTGCCCACGGTTATGGGCAGATGGGAATTTGTTAATGTCCGGTTGTAGATTACATGAAACTTAACTTAATTAAAATGAATCAACCGCGTGTGTAACCGTGATGGTCTCTTCTCGGCGGAGTCCGGGAAGTGAACACGGTGTTGGAGTAATGTTTGACGTAGGTTGTTCTAGGATCACTTCTTGATCATAGTTATTCGTCCATGCTTTGCCTTCTCTTCTCGCTCCCTTTTGCGTATGTTAGCCACCATATATGCTAGTCGCTTGCTGCAGCTCCACATCATACCTTGTCTTACCTATAAGCTTAAATAGTCTTGATCGTGAGGGTGTGAGATTGCTGAGTCCCCGTGACTCACAGTTTACTTCCAAAACCAGATGCAGGGACCGATGATACCGTTCCAGACGATGCGCTTGAGCACAAGTGGGAGTTCGATGAAGACTCTTGTCATTACTATGTGTCTTTCCCAGATGATCAGTAGTGGTGCCCAGTTGGGGCGATCGGGGACTTTGTCGCATGTGGGGGTTGATCTTTATTTTGGTACCGTAGTCAGACCATGAGTGTATTGGATGATTGTAATGTTATTCATGTATTTGTGTGACGTGGTGAGTGTAAGCCAACTATGTACCTTTTCCCCTTTTATCTATTTACATGGGTTGTTGTGAAGATTACCTTACTTGCGACATTGCTTTCAATGCGGTTATGCCTCTAAGTCGTGCTTCAACACGTAGGAGATATAGCCGCATCGAGGGTGTTACACGGGTCTTGCCGGCTGCCGATTACTGTAGCCGTGCTTCTAATGACGCAGGCCTGGTCATGGGGTCGTGGCTACAGCCCTGCTACCTGGCGGGCGATTACTGTAGCCACTCCCCGTCTCTTCTGGTTAATGGCGCGTGGGACCCGTGGGAGGGGCATGCCGACTTCCGGGGGCCGGCTCCCTTCGGGTCCGGCTGGTGGCGCTCTTGCCGTCTTCTGGACTCTCGCTGGCCGGTAGGGCCCATCGTCCGTGGACCGTACCGACAGGCCGTCGTGGGTGCAGGATTCCGCCTACTGTTGCTGATGTCGGGGATGGCACGGCAACAGTGCCTCGTCGAACGGTGATCTCCGCTGGTACGGCGCACTGTGGCGTAGCCATCCCATGAAAAGGGGAGGGAGTGGGCTTTACTGTGGCCACTTCTGTCCCATCCCCCCTTATGAGGGCATGGGCTTTGTTGGTGTCGTGGGCCGACTCCCCGTGGCTGGCTTCTTTGGGAGCCGCCAGGCGGGAGTCGGCCCGTCTTGACCTCGCCTCCAGGACTCGGCCGCATGCGGGCAGTCGACTGTTCCTTTAGCCGGCCTCTAGAAGGCGGCTCTCCATCCTGGTGTCTTGAGGGGCGCAGTCAGCCCCGATGTCTTGAAAGGTTGTGGGCCTCGGGTTAGCCTACCCGTGGCCCATTACTCCGACAGTAGTCCCCGAAGCTGGTGAGGCGCCGCGGCGATCAGCCGAGGAGCCTCAGCAGTTTTTTTCTCCGAGTGCTTGAGGTGAGACCTCGTTTGACTTCTGCCGGGCCGACTGGTAGGAGTCGGAGTCGCCTGACCTTGACTTGTCCAAAAATTCTTTCGAATTCCCCGGCGGGAACTCAGTAGCATGTGAGCTAAGCTTCCTGACCGCCACCCACTCCGTGCCCGCCACGTGGCAACCAGTGGCCGGGCCAGCCCGCCTACCCATCCGCGAGATGGGACATGTCTGCAGGCGGGGCCCGCCACTACCACACCTCGACATGCGAGTGGATCCGCTGCGGCCGTGGGGGGCGGTTGAGGTTCCCACGGAATTACCGCACGCAGTAACTTTGCGCAATAAACATGGGGGGCATGGAGTAGTGGGCGCAGTAAATCCCACAACTGCCCCCTCGGCTTCGCAGCCCACTGGGCTATAAGTAGGGGTGGAGGGGAGACGGCAGAGCACGCGCGTCCCACCTCCCCACTGCTTCTTCTTCTTCTTCTCTCTCTCCACCGCACCTCAAGCTACGTCGAGCGCTGCGGTAGTCTGCTCACGATGAGCTCTTCTCCGCCGTCACGCCCCCTATGGCGCATTCCGGCACCTGGGATGGTTCGGAGGTTCACGACGACCACGTCGATTTCCTCCGCAAGACGTGTCGGTTGCCCGACGAGGACCTCGTGAGGGTCCGCCTCACGCGGAGGGGAGAGATCTCGCCGGTGCCGCAGGAGGGCGAGCGGGTCGTCTTCCACTCGCACTGCCTGCGCGGCCTGGGCCTACCGGCGAGCAACTTCTTCTGCTCCTTCCTTGAGTTCTACGGACTCCAGCCTCACCACCTCACCCCCAACATGGTGGTGTTGCTGTCCGCCTTCGTCACCCTGTGCGAGGGCTTCATCGGCGTTCTCCCCACCATGGAGCTCTGGGGGGAGTTCCTCTACTCCAAGCTCGACACCCAAGCCGCGGGCGTGCCGGCTCAGTGCGGCGTGTTCATCACCGTGCGGAGGTCAGGGGCCGACAACCCGTTTCCCTCCATCAAGCTGATCAAGTCGGTGAAGATGTGCCAGCGGTCATACTTCTACGTGAAGAACGTCTCCGTGGAGGGCGACTGGATCAACCTGCCGGCCTTCATAGCTGGCCCGCTGGCTGGGAGGCAACCCAACTGGTCGTACCGGGCCCGGACATTGACGCAAGCAGGAGCAGGTGCTGTTACGCGGCTTCGAGTACTGGCACAGTCGGAGGGCCTGACCGGGCAGGACTTGCTGGCCGCCTTTGTGGCCCGCCGAGTGCTCCCTCTTCAAAGTCGCCCCCACATGATCTGCCAGATGAGCGGGCACCGGGACCCGAGTCGGATGTGCACCAAGGAGATGCCTCGCAAGGAGGTGGCCTATATGGTGAATTATCTGGCGAACTGCGACCTTCGAGAAGAGGGGCAATTCGGCAAGGAGCCGTATTCGCGTGCCGCCCCTCCGCCTCTGGTGAGTCGTTTTCTTTTTCTCTTTCTCTCTGACTTCTTCGTTGCCGAGTTCGTTTTGTCCGATCTGACCAGCCGGCTTTGGTCAGAACCCCCCCTCCAGCCAGCAGCCGGCACCGCAGGCCTGGACCGCGAATTCCTCCCCGACCGGGCAGAGAGTGATGTTGACGACCCCAACCTGGGGGCGGCGGCCCTGGAGGACGACGCCGAGGGAGGAGGCGGCGCAGCGGGCGGCCCGAGACTTGGGGCCAGTCTCGAGGACTGGCCCGATGATGAGGAGGAGGTCGTCCCACGCCACCAGCTAGGAGCCGGCCAGTCGGGCGCGGGCTCGTCAGCTTTGTCGGACGCACAAGGCGGCGACAAGAAGCGCAGGGCCGGGGCGAGCCTGTTTGGCAGCCGGTCGAAGAAGCCCAAGGGCTCAGCCGCGGCGACCAAGCGGGACAAGGCGGCCGCAAAGGCCAACCACTTCCGCAAGGTGGTGAAGACGCCACAGCTTATTTCAGCGTAAGCACCACCTCCCCTCGTATCTTCGTATTTCTTTATTGAGTCTGTCTGAAATTTCTTTACTTTGTTTTCCGGCTTTAGGGCCCCTCTCTCTCTTGAGAAGTCGGCCGCCGGCTCCGTCATGAAGTCGGCGGAGACCTCCTCCACCACCCGGCGGGTTGACCCCGCCGCCGACCTCCGGGAGGCGACGGAGCGGAACGCGCGGGAGGCGCGTGAGGAGCGGGGAGCCGCCCGCCTGAAGAAGGCGGAAGCCGACAAGGCGGAGGCCGCCGTTATGAAGAAGCTGGCGGAAACTGAGGCCGCCGATGCAGAGAAGAAGCGCGAAGAAGAAGCCGCAAGCCACCAGCCGACAGTGTTTGTCGTCCCCTTGAACTCCGCACCACTGCCACCGGAGTTCTCGGCGTAGACTGGGGAAGCCAGCGACGAGAACCCGGTCATGGAGAGGGACGCCGACGTCACCGCTACGCCGGAGGTCATTGCGCCGCCACCGCCACCCTCCGGAGGCACGCCAGGCGGACAGCCGGCGGATCCGCCAGTGCCGCCAACCGGAGGCGCGGCGGCGACGGGCCTGACCCGCAAGGTCGGTACGCCGACGCGCCGCCGTCTCGCGAAGGCGGCCTCAGCGCCGCGTCCTCTGGATACCGGCGCTGCGAGCTCCTCGATCCCGGACACCGAGGTGTCGAGCGCCGCGCCCACCGGGTGGGTGCGGGGAGGCGGGACGGGCCCGTTGAACCGGGCTCTCTTGGATGTCCAAGCCAAGCTCCGGGCCGAGGGCGACGCCATCAAGGAGTGCACCAAGGCATACCTGGCATCACGAACGGCCATCCGGGTACACATCCTTTCTTTGCTTTGCTTCCTTGTTTTTTCTTTGTGGGGGCGCACCAGCGCACCCACTGGGTGTAGTCCCCGAGTTTCGGGCCAGCTGCTGAGCAGGTGGCTCGGAACTCTAATCGTCGAGTTCCAAGTACCAACGCTTTTTTCTGAAATTTTGATGCAGGATTACCACAATCTTCGCGTGACCTCCTTCAACGCCAATGTTGAAGAGATGGCCAAGCGAACCGCCGACTTGTCGGACAGCCGGGGTGAGCTTTCTTCTTTCTCTGCGGGGGCGCGCTGGCGCACCCGCGGGTTGTAGTCCCCGAGATTCGGGCCGACTGCTGAGCAGTCGGGCCGGATCTCCCCAGCGACCTTTCTTCTTTGCTGACGACTGACATCCCTCCCCCTCTTTTTTTAGAGGCCAACGCCGCCCTTCAGCAACAGCTGGGCGAAGTCAAAATCGTACAGCGCGTCAGTGAGGAGGAGTGCGGCCGGCTAACGGAGGAGCACGACCGGCTGGCTACGCAGCTGGCAGAGCAGAAGGAGCTGCTCCAGAGGGCCTAGAAGGAGGTGGAGGACAAGGAGACCACCCTTCTCGCTGAATTTGCATCCGAGCGCTCCTCCTGGACCGACAAGGAGGCGATGTTGGTCTCCGGCTTCCAAGCAATCGAAGATCTTGTCGATGGTGAGCTTCCACTTGTTTCCTTTTCCGGGCTGCCGACTGCTAGTAGAGTCGGCCTTAAATTTTTAACTTTGTTTCTTTGCTCTTCTTCCTTAGCAGACTTCTTCCCCGGCCATTCGGATGCCGCCAATAAAGCCATCGAGGCTGATCGTGAAGCACGGAGGGCGGATGACGCACAGGTCACCGCCGACGCCCCCCGAACTCTTAACGAGCAGATTCTAAGCATCGAGGCCTGTCTTCGGCCAGCCCACCGGATGCTGCGCCGGCTTCAGCGCATCGGCGCCCAGGCGATTGCTGCCCTATGGCCGGACATGCAGGCGCCACGCACCCCCAGCCGGACTGCCGACTGGTTGGAGGTGGCAGCCATTCGTCTTGAGGCCTGGAAGGGTTCCGCAGCCCGGGCTGGAGCCCGCCGGGCCTTGGAATTCGCCAAGGCGTGGTATCCTGGGCTGAGTTTAGCCTAGTTAGCCACGTTCTGGCTGCAAGCTCAGGCGGAGCTAGCAACGGTGGAGGACGATCTCGTCAGGCGCACCGCATCGATCGCTGAGTACACCGACACCAGTGTCTTCATCCCAAAGCGGGCTGAGAACGGCGAGGAGGCGCCGCCGGAGTGGTTCAGGATGAACCCGGATGACGACGAGGACTCGGCGGAGGTGATCAACTCCAGTGGCGAAGAGGAAGGCGAGGAGGAGGAGGAGGGGGACGAGGAGGAGGCGCCAGAGGTCGAGGCAGACGGCCAGCCCCAGCCCGACCGCGCCTCCAGCAACGAGCCGCGCACAACTAAGCCAGCTGTCGCCAGGGGTGATCACGCGGAGACCAACCAGCCGACTGCCCCGCCAACTGGCACCGCCGACCCCTCTGGTCCTCTGAGTCCGTCCGCGGCTTCCTAGGCTGCCACTTTATCTTTGTTTTTCCTGCTTAGTAGTCTCAACGAACTTGTTATTTTGCACAATTCCAACCACTGGGTGTGGGTGTATCTTGAACTCCCATTTGATGATTCGGCCAAGGGCCTTTCTATGTAAATATGTATCCGCGTTCTATCTCTTCGTGCTTATTTCTCTTTGACTTTTTCCTTTGCCGCCTTCCCTTAGTTGCCGTTTTGCTAGTCGGGCAGCCGCTCTGCGGACTGCCGCTAGATCAAATACTTGGCTTCTTTGGGAGGCAAGTACTTAGCCATTTAGAGTTTTTAGCAAGTTAATTTAGAAAACAGCGAGCTGGCTGCTCGAGAGTCGGTTGCAAAAAGGCTGGAAACCGGCTTAAGCTATGTGCATGCTTTGAGTCCTTAGCCATTTTTCATATGGAAACCCATTCTACCTTACTCCTGCTTGCCAGTCAGTCGCTCTGCGGTCTACGGCTTCTAATAGGAGACGGCTTGAGTGCCACACACTACTTGTCCGGCTACAGGAAGTCATTTCATAGCTCAAGACGGCAAGTCCCCGGGCCGACTAGTCGAACCTGGTGCCAAGCGATAAAGAATAACATACTCATAGGCATAACTAATTATCATATAGATAAAAGAAGGCAGTCCCCGAGATCGTCTCGAGGGGCCCGAAGTCTTCGTACTTTAATACAAAAGGTAGCATGATACATACTGCATTAACTGTAAAATCTTCGGAGGAGATTTGTATTCCGTGGTCGCTCCGTCTCCTTGCCGAAGTCGTCTCTTTTGCGTGCTCGGGGCTTCTGAGTGTCGATTAGGTAGTAGGAGTCATTGCCCAACACCTTGCTAATGATGAAGGGGCCTTCCCAAGGTGTTGAGAGCTTGTGCTGGCCAGCTGTTCGCTGAATCAGCCGAAGCACAAGGTCTCCTTCTTGGAAAGATCGCGGCTTGACCTTCCCATTGTAGTATCGGCGTAGGCTCTGCTGGTAGATGCTGGACCGGCTGAGTGCCAACAGCCGGCCCTCTTCCAGCAGATCGACGCCGTCTTCACGTGCTTCCTCTGCTTCCTCCTCGGTGTACATGGTGACTCGAGGGGAGTCGAACTCTATGTCCGTTGGGATGACGGCTTCGACACCGTAGATGAGGAAGAAGTGCGTGAAGCCGGTTGACTTGTTTAGAGTCATGCGTAGGCTCCAGAGGACAGCTGGCAACTCATCAAGCCAGCAGCCGGCCAAGTGCTCCAGAGGCTCGACCAGCCGGGGCTTGATGCCGGACAAGATTAGGCCGTTTTCTCGCTCTACTTGGTCGTTGGACTGCGGGTGGGCAACAGATGCTAAGTCCAGTCGGATGCCCTGCGTCGCGCAGAAACGGGCCAAGGCACCTTTGGCAAAGTTTGTGCCGTTGTCGGTGATGATGTTGTGCGGTATGCCGTACTGAATTGTGATGTCGGAGATGAAGGTCACAGCAGTCGGACCATTCAAACTCTTGATTGGCTTTGCTTCTATCCACTTGGTGAACTTGTCCACTGCAACAAGTAAATGAGTCAAACCACCTCGCGCCGTCTTGAATGGTCCGACCATGTCCAGGCCCCAAACAACAAAGGGCCAGGCAATAGGAATAGTTTTGAGCGCCGAAGCCAGCTGATGAGGCTTAGAGCGGAACTTCTGGCACCCCTTGCATTTTTGGACTAGAGACTTGGCATCCTCAAGAGCAGTCGGCCAGAAGAAGCCATGGCGGAAAGCTTTGGCGACGAGTGCTCTTGAAGCCGCGTGATGGCCACATTCGCCTTGATGGATGTCTTTGAGGATTGCCTGGCCTTGCTCTGGCTCCACACAGCGCTGGTGAATACCAGTGATGCTGCGCCTTATGAGCTCTCTATTGATGATGGCGTACGCTGCCGCCCAGTGTTGCACTTGCCGAGCCGAGATCTCATAGGCTGGCAGCTCTTTGTTCACCAAGAATTTGAGGATGGGTTGGGCCCATGAAGGTGCTGCAATTTCTGCAACCGCCAAGACTACGACTTGGACGAGGGTGGGTGGGCCGGGAGGTGGCGGGTTGGAGTAGGCAACCGCTTGCTGTGTCGATGAAGTCCCCTGGCAGAGTGGCGCAATCCCTGAGCCGGGCTCCGAAGTCTCCAGGCCGGGCTCCGCAGTCCTCGGGCCGGGTGCAACTGCCACGATCTCCATGCTGCCTGCCGGAACACCCGCGCCGTCTGCGGGGGCTCTTGAGTCGGGTCCGACTACTTCAGGAGGAGCCAGCATGAAGATGGAGTCTGACTCCGATGATGGCTTGACGGACGGCTTGAGGAGGCGCTGAAGGGCGACGCCGGACGGTATCGCCTGATGGGTGGAGCCGATTCGCGCCAGGGCGTCTGCTTGGTCGTTGTCGTTTCTTGGTACATGGAGAAACTCACTTCCCTCGAAATACCCACTGAGTTGCTGTACGAGGAAGCGGTAGCTTGCCATGTTTGCATCCTTGGCGTCCCAATCGCCTGACGACTGCTGGACCGCCAAGTCGGAGTCACCATAACACAGGATCCGGCGAATGCCGAGCTCTTTGGCTAGCCGGAGCCCGTGAATGAGTGCCTCGTACTCGGTGACATTGTTGGAGGCGGCAAAATGGATTTGCAGCACATACTTGAGCTTGTCGCCCTTGGGAGAGGTGAGGACGATGCCAACTCCCAAGCCGGTGCGCATCTTGGAGCCGTTGAAGTGCATTCGCCAATGGGTGGAGTCGGGCGCTGGTGGTAGATACTGGGTTTCAGCCCAGTCGACGAAGAAGTCGGCCATTGTGACTTGATGGTAGTGCGAGGTTGGTAGTAGATGGTGTAGGGGGCCAAATCTATGGCTCACTTGGCCACTCGTCCCGAAGCGTCTCAGCTGCCGATGATCTCGGCTAGAGGAGCCGTGCAGACCACAGTGATTGGATGCTCTTGGAAGTAAGGCTTCAATTTCTTGGCGGCAAAATGCACACCATAGCACATCTTCTGGTAGTGGGGGTAGTTTTGCTTGGAGGTCGACAGTACTTCACTCAAATAATATACCGGTATCTGAACTGGTAGTGCTTTGCCTTCCTCCTTGCGCTCTACTACAATGACCATGCTGACCACTCGGCTGGTGGCGGTGATGTAGAGGAGCATGGGCTCCTTAGGAGTCGGAGCCGCCAGAACAGGTGGAGTCACCAGCATCTTCTTTAGTTGGACAAATGCTTCATCCGCCTTGTGGTTCCACTCGAAAAAAGTGGTCTTCTTCATGAGTTGGTATAGGGGAAGGGCCTTCTCACCCAGCCGACTGATGAACCGGCTGACGGACGCCAAACAGTCGGTGAATTTTTGTATGTCCAGCAGTCGGCTGGGTACCTCCATCCTTTCAATTGCCTTGATCTTCACAGGGTTGCATTCTGTGCTGCGTTCGGAGACCAGGAAACCAAGGAGCTGGCCGGCTGGTACTCCGAAGACGCATTTCTCCTAGTTGAGCTTGATCTGGAATCGGCGTAAGTTGTCGAAGGTCTCCTTGAGGTCTTCTAGCAGTGTTCCACGCCTCTCCGTCTTTACCACCACATCATCCACGTAGACGTGAGCATTTCTGCCGAGCTGCTTGAGGAGACACTTCTGCATGCATTGTTGGAAGGTGGCGCCGGTGTTCCTCAAGCCGAACATCATGGTTAGGTAGCAGAAAGCTCCAAACGGCGTGATGAAGGCAGTCTTCAGCCTGTCGGCTGGATTTAACTTGATCTGGTGATACCCTGAATATGCATCCAAGAAACTCAACAGCTCGCATCCGGCTGTGGAGTCTATCACTTGGTCGATCCTTGGCAAGGCGAACGGGTCCTTGGGGCATGCTTTGTTGAGGCTTGTGTAGTCAATACACATTCGCCATTGCTTGTTCTTCTTCAGTACCAAGACCGGGTTGGCCAGCCATTCTGGGAAAAATACTTCCATGATGAAGCCGGCTGCGAGCAGCCGGGCTATCTTTTCTCCAACAACTCTCCTCTTCTCTTCTGACAAGCGGCGTAAAGGCTGTCTGACTAGTTTGGCATCAGATCGGACGTGTAATTTGTGCTCGGCGAATTCCGTCGGGACACCTGGCATGTCCTTGGGGGACCATGTGAAGATGTCTTGATTCTCATAGAGGAAATTGACGAGCTCGCCTTCCTATTTGCTGTCGAGGTTGGCGCCTACGACAGCATACCTCTCTGGGTGCTCCGGGTCCAAAGGTATCTTCTTTGTTTCCTTGGCCGGCTTGAACGAGCCCTCAGCTTCCGACTCTTTGGGATCAGGCGACATCTCTGGCTGCTTGCCTGCCATCGCCACAACTCGATCTAGCAGCCGCTTCTCAGCTGCGATCACGAGGGACTCAGCCAGCCGACTGCTCTCTGATGCACAGGCGGAAGACTTCTTGTAGTCGCCAGTTATGGTCAGAATCCCTTTGGAACTCAGCATCTTCATCTTGAGGTAGGCATAGTGGGGGACGGCCATGAACTTGGCCAGGGCTGGCCAGCCAAGCAGTGCATGGTATGGGCTCTCTAGGTCCACCACCTCGAACCATATTGACTCACGACGGAAATGATCTTTGTCTCCGAAGAGGACGTCGATCAAGATCTTGCCGATCGGCGAGCAGGAAAGGCTAGGGACTATGCCGTGGAACATCGTCCGGCTGGACTGCAGTTGCCTCTGCCTGATTCCCAACTTCTCCATGGTGTCTTTGTACAAGATGTTGATGCTGCTGCCGCCGTCTATCAGGATTCTGGAAAAATGAGCAGCTCGCTTGTCGGTGGCAAAGGTGGCATCGAAAACCAAGGCATAGGAGTCGGGTCTGGGCATTACTTCGGGGTGGTCAGCCCGACTCCAGCTGATGGGCTTCTCAGACCAGTGCATGAACTCAGGTGTGTCAGAAGCTACTGCATTCACCTCCTGCTGCTGCAGCCGTCTGCTGCGTCGATCGTCGGCCACACTGGTGAACACGACGTATGCTCCCTGCTCTTCCGGGTACTCGTCTCGCACTGCGTCGACTGGTCTGACCACCGGCTGCTTGGGCGGAGGGGGAGGCGGCTGCCCAGCAGGTGGGGGAGGCATAAGGCCGTCTCCCTTGGCAATCCTGGTGAGCCAGTGGCATTTCCGAGTGGTGTGGTTGGACGGCTTCGCGCCACTGTGGAACTTCCAGGGTCCATCCAGAGTCTGCTCATATGAGAAAGTCGGCTGCCAGTTGGACTTGCCGCCCTTCTGACGTCTGAGCGGAGGCTGCCCTTCCGGCTCTTGGTCTTCAACTGTTGCCACCTGCCGACTGGTGGAAGTCGGCGGGGGGGCTTTACGCTTGTGGTCGTTCTGCTGTTGACGCCAACTGGTGTCTCCGGCTGGGGTTCGGGGAGCCTGAGGAGCCACCTTGCCGGTTGCGCTGACTTGAATCTCCGTCTTCATGGAGGAATCGGCCGTGGCGTATTTGTCTGCTATGATCAGCAGCTCGTCGAGGGTTTCCGGCTCATCGCAGAGAAGCTTGTGCTTGAGGAGGGTGCCCTCCCGACATCCTGTAGTGAACTACTTAATGGCCTGCACCTCGTGCACGCCCTCGCAAGAGTTGCGGAGCTCGGCCCAGCGTGTGAGGTAGTCGCGAGTTGACTCGCTGGGGCCTTGCACACACAAGGAGAGCTGGCGGGGTTTGGGAGGTCGCTTGTACGTGCTGGTGAAGTTGCGGACGAGGCGTCGGTGAAGTCGACCCAACTGTTGATGCTGCGGGGCCTTAAGCTGTTCAGCCATGTCCGGGCCATGCCCTGGAGCATGAGTGGAACGTAGTTCACAGCAACACGCTTGTTGCCATTTGCTATGCTGACGGCCGTGGAGTAGTCGACCAGCCAGTCCTCCGGCTTCACGGAGCCGGTGTACTTGGGTGTGTCTCTGGGGAGTGTGAACCCTTTGGGGAAGGGCTCATCTCGGATGCGGGGGCCAAAACACGGCGGACCCAACTCATCTTCCTCCTCAAGCGCCAGGGATCGATGGAGACGGTCGGTCCGATGGCAGGCGTCATTCTCACCGACTCCCTCTCGGCGGCCAAGGCGGTCGCCGAGCGTCGGGTGATCAACAGGCGGCGGGGAGACTCGCCTTTCCCTTCGAGGGGGAGGAGGTGGACAGTCGTCCCGTCGTTCCACTGTTCTTGGGCGGCCGTCTCGGTCGCACTCTATGGTGATGCGAGTCCGACTGCGGCTGGCAACCGTCTCCTTGTCTTTTCTTCCGCGGACACCGCCAGTCGGTGTCCGAGACTCCGTGCCTTGGTCTCGGCGCGGAAGCAGGTTGTCATTCCGTCGGCGCGGCGCATCAGTGTGGCAGCCGGCCTCGTTCTGCTCAGCAGCCGCGTCAAGGAGTCGCTGCACGCGCTCCGTCATCAGGCGATGCTCTTCGCCCTCAAACTTGTCCAGCTCGTCCACCGCCGCCTGGGCGGCTCGAATATTCTCCGCAGGTGTGGCATAGACGGGGCGATTCTCCCCAAACAGATCGGCGATAACCGCACCGCGCTACTGGACCGTGCCAAGGCGTCTAGGCCCAGCTGGAGCTGGCGTGCCGCCCACCGCGCGGTCCATCTCGCGCTGGTAGGCTTCTGACAGGCGTCTCATGCTGGCCAGCTTTTTGGCGCCTTCGACTAGCTAAAGGCGGCGTGCCTCCAGCATCTCAGCGTCGGCATCTTCAGGGATGGGCGCTGCCAGGTCTTGCAGCGCCGCACGGAGCGGGGCGTAATCACCCCCGCCGGAGTGCTCGCCATGATCGATGACAAGCACTTCCGTGATGGTGCTTCCGCCGCTCTCCGCGCGAGGAAGCAGCTCGTCGTATACCACCACGTTGGTGGGTAACGTGTCAAGCGACACAGTGTCGGAGTCGACCAGCATCGGATCAGTGGAGCCTACGGACTCCAAGTCCCCAGCTGGCTCGCTGGCGACGTGAAGTTGATCGAGGAGGCCCCGAGGAGGCTCTCGGGGCCGCTTGTGCCCGCATCGGATGCGGGCTCGTCGGAGAGGCGGACCTCGCCTACAAGATCGGCGAGGCAACTGGCCGCGCAGGCGATTTCAGCGCCATGCAGCGCGTTGGCGCAGACTCCGTCTGGCGTGCCGGGCTGGCTGCGCGCGCCAGGGAGGAAAAGGTTCCCGTCTAGAACAGGTCTCCGGACGAGGGTGTACCAGGCCCCACGGTGGGCGCCAAATGTCGGGGGTTGGGTGCGACATATGCCAATGGATGGCTTATCATGGTGGGGGCGAGTAGAACGTCGCCGGTGCCTCGAAACGGGATGAGGCATAGACATGTACGCCGGTGAACTTTACCCAGGTTCTGGGCTCCCCTAGGAGATAACACCCCTAGTCCTGCTCTGCGGGGTCTCCGCATGATCACTAAGGCAAAAGTGAGTACAATGGTGCTCCTCGAGCTGCATCTGTAGACAGGAGGAGGCTAGGCCAGCTCTCTTCCTTTTCTAAGGTCTGGTCTAGTTCTAATGGGTCCAAACCCTTTGCATGGGTGCCCCGGGGGGTTTATATAGGCCTACCCCGGGGGGTATAATGATAAACCGACTGGGCGCAGGGCCCAGCCGTCAGTCTCTTCGCCTGCCGTCTTATCTGCCGACTACTGGGGCCCGCCGGCTGGTGGGCCCCGCCGACTGGTCTGGTACGGAGCCGACAGGCCGTACCCGCCGCTTGCGGGTCTTGCCGGCTGCCGATTACTGTAGCCGTGCTTCTAATGACGCAGGCTTGGTCATGGGGTCATGGCTACAGCCCTGCTACCTGGCGGGCGATTACTATAGCCACTCCCTGTCTCGTCTGGTTAATGGCGCGTGGGACCCATGGGAGGGGCAAGCCGACTTCCGGGGGCCGGCTCCCTTCGGGCCCGGCTGGTGGCACTCTTGCCATCTTCTGGACTCTCGCTGGCCGGTAGGGCCCAACGTCCATGGACCTTACCGACAGGACGTCGTGGGTGCAGGATTCCGCCTACTGTTGCTGATGTCAGGGATGGCACGGCAACAGTGCCTCGCCGAACGGAGATCTCCACTGGTACGACGCACTGTGGCCTAGCCATCCCATGAAAAGGGGAGGGAGTGGGCTTTACTGCGGCCACTCCTGTCCCATCCCCCTTATGAGGGCATGGGCTTTGTTAGTGTCGTGGGCCGACTCCCCGTGGCCGGCTTCTCTGGGAGCCGCCAGGCGGGAGTCGGCCCGTCTTGGCCTCGCCTCCAGGACTCGGCCGCATGCGGGCAGTCGGCTGTTCCTTTAGCTGGCCTCTGGAAGGCGGCTCTCCATCCTGGTGTCTTGAGGGGCACAGTCAGCCCTGATGTCTTGAAAGGTTCCGGGCCTCGGGTTAGCCTACCCGTGGCCCATTACTCCGACAGTGTTTGAAATTCATTCATGTCTCTTGCATGGGACCTAAGCATGCACCCAAGGACACACATGTGATTTTTCAACCAACTTTGGTGCATTGGAGCATGTGCTTGTAGTTCAAATTTGAATTATGCACATGAAATGCCTAGAAAACCCAGTTAATGTATAAAACAGGCCAAACGAACCCCGAAAAATTCATTCCCATTTCTTGCATGGGACCTAAGCATGCACCCAAGGACACAGATTTGATTTTTCAACCAATTTATATGCACTAGAGCATGTGCATGTACGTAGTTCAAATTTGAATTATGCACATAAATGCATTGAAAACTCAGTTAATGCATAAAAATGTCCAAACGAACCCCGAAAAATCCCAAAAATTGACACAACACTCCTGTTGTTCTATGTTGACACGAGAAATTTTTTGAAAGCAATAAGAGGCAATTGATATCGTTTCGTCCCCAAAGGTGGGACGTACGTTCCCTACTGAAACCATCAGGCTTGTTGTGAGAAGCTCTGGTTTGTGAGAAGCATATACCCAAACCTGCCCCAAATGGGACAAATTTTTTACCACAGCATGTTGGTGCCGCTCCATGATAGCATGCCAACTTTCATGAATTTCAGACGAGTTTTGGATTTACTAGAATTTAAAAACCAGGCATCTCAATGTTTTGCCAGCAATCAACAGTGCCCTGGTGTTCGAATTTCATTCCCATCTCTTGCATGGGACCTAGAAATTCACCCAAGGACACAGATTAGATTTTTCAACCAACTTTAGTGCATTGGAGCATGTGCTTGCAGTTCAAATTTGAATTATGCACATAAAATGCCTAGAAAACCCAATTAATGCATAAAAATGTCCAAACGAACCCCGAAAAATCACAAAAAATGACACAACATTCCTGTTGTTCTATGTTGACACGAGAATTTTTTTGAAAGCAATAAGAGGCAATGGATATCGTTTTGTCCCCAAAGGTGGGACGTTCCCTATCGAAACCATCATGCTTGTTGTGAGATGCTCTGGTTTGTGAGAAGCTAATACCCGAACCTGCCCCAAATGGGACACATTTTTTACCACGACATGTTGATGCCGCTCCATGATAGCATGCCAAGTTTCATGAATTTCACACGAGTTTTGGATTTGCTAGAATTTAAAAACCAGGCATCTCAACATTTTGTCGGCAATCAACAGTGCCCTGGTGTCTGAATTTCATTTCCATCAATGGCATGGGACCTAGAAATTCACCCAAGGATACACATGTGAATTTTCAACCAACTTTAGTGCATTGGAGCATGTGCTAGTAGTTCAAATTTAATTATGCACATAAAATGCCTAGAAAACCCAGTTAATGTATAAAAAAGGCCAAATGAACCCCGAAAAATTCCAAGATTAAACACAACACTCATGTCGTTCTATGTTGACACTAGAATTTTTTTGAAAGCAATAAGAGGCAACGTATATCGCCCCATCCCCAAAGGTGGTACGTTCCCTATTGAAACCATCATGCTTGTTGTGAGAAGCTCTAGTTTGTGAGAAGCTTATACCCAAACCTGCCCCAAATGGGACAACATTTTCACCACGACATGTTGATGCCGCTCCATGATAGCATGCCAAGTTTCATGAATTTTAGACTAGTTTTGGATTTACTAGAATTTAAAAACCAGGTATCTCAATGTTTTGCCGGCAATCAACAGTTCACTGGTGTTTGAAATTCATTCCCATCTCTTGCATGGGACCTATAAATTCACCCAACGACACACATGTGATTTTTCAACCAACTTTGGTGCATTGGAGCATGTACTTGTAGTTCAAATTTGAATTATGCACATAAAAATGCCTAGAAAACCCAGTTAATGTATAAAAAAGGCCAAACGAACCCTGAAAAATTCATTCCCATTTCTTGCATGCGACCTAAGCATGCACTGAAGAACACCTATTTGATTTTTCAACCAATGTTTATGCACCGGAGCATGTGCATGTAGTTTAATTTTGAATTGTGCACTTGAAATGGCTAGAAAACCAGTTTATAATGTATAAAATGTCCGAACGAACCCTGAATAATTCCAATTCTTTTACGACACACATATAGTTGCATGTTCATTGGAGATAAAAATTCTAGCAATTCAAACATCGTCCATTGCTGCTGTGACCCCATTTTGTAATTCAAATCATGTAGATCCCACAGAGTTTATTATTGCCAACCGTGTGAGATGTAGTACAAAATTTCTTGAAGCACTGTCAGTGTATAGTATGCCTATGGCTTACACAAGAATGTGCGTCGGCTACAGTCCACAACCGGTGTGTCAAGAACACTAGCTCGCTCCCCAAAAAGTCCCGCCTCTGCATCGCTCGCAATCTCGAAAATATTACTGCCTCATAATCTTGAAAATATCTACCGCCTGGAATGTTTTAATGTTTGATAGCACACGATTAGTATGTGTGGACCGTGTGCGATGTTTGTTACTCCCGCTCTGCTTCAGTCCCTTGATTCAAATTTTCAGTAGCCCCGACATTTTACTCCCGCCTCTGCATCCCTCGCAACCTCAAAAATATATGCTCGCCCTTGATCCAAATTTTCAGTAGCCCCACCTTGTTACTCCCGCCTAGTAAAATTTTGAGTTGCCATAGTATTTCCTCAAACACAACCTTGCCCCTGCCCCCTATCAACACACACCCCAAAACCTCCGCTCACACAAACACACACAACCCTCGAAACCATTGGTAGGTCGGCGCCATCGCCGACGCCTCCATCCTCAACTTCTGCCTGTGTGCCAGGGAGCTCGAGGAGCCAATGGCCAAAAAGAGGTTTATCGTGGCCTTTTAGCCAGACGCCGGCGAGGTGGCCGGCGAGGTGTCCCCGTCTGTAACACCCACAATGCGGCTATATCTCCCACGTGTCGGGGCACGACTTAGAGGCATAGCCGCATGGTAGGCTTGTCGCAAGAGGGGTAATCTTCACACATCCCATGTACTGAATAAGAAAGGGATAAAGAGTTGGCTTACAATCACCAGTTCACACAATACATAAATAATTCATACAACATCCAAAATACAAACAAAGGTCCGACTACGGAACCAAAATAAAAGAAGACAACCCCAAATGCTAGATCCCCGATCGTCCCAACTGGGATCCACTACTGATCAACAGGAAACGAAACAACACAACGAACAAGATCTTCATCGAGCTCCCACTTGAGCTCGGTTGCGTCACCTGCACTGGTATCATCGGCACCTACAACCGTTTGGAAGTATCTGTGAGTCACGAGGACTCAGCAATCTCACACCCGCGAGATCAAGACTATTTAAGCTTATGGGTAGGAATAGGGTAGTGAGGTGGAGCTGCAGCAAGCACTAAGCATATATAGTGGCTAACATACGCAAATAAGAGTGAGAAGAGAAGCAACATGGCGGTCGTGAACTAGAAGTGATCAAGAAGTGAGCCTGAAACTAATTACGTTCAAGCATAACACAAGAACCATGTTCACTTTCCGGACTCCGCCGAAAAGAGACCATCACGGCTACACACGCGGTTGATGCATTTTAATTAAGTTAAGTGTCAAGTTCTCTACAATCGGATATTAACAAATTCCCATATGCCACATAACTGCGGGCACGGCTTTCGAAAGTTCAAACCCTGCAGGGGTGTCCCAACTTAGCCAATCACAAGCTCTCACGGTCAACGAAGGATATTCGTTTTCCCGGGAAGACCCGGTCAGTCTCGGAATCCCGGTTACAAGACATTTCGACAATGGTAAAACAAGACCAGCAAGACCGCCCGATGCGCCGACATCCCGATAGGAGCTGCACATATCTCGTTCTCAGGGCAACACTGGATGAGACATCCTACGAGTAAAACCAAACCTCAAGTTTCCCCGAGGTGGCCCCGTAGTCTACTCGGTTCGGACCAACACTTAGAGAAGCACTGGCCGGGGGGGGGGGTTAAAATAAAGATGACCCTCGGGTTAATTACTCCCAAGGGAAAGGTATAGGTTGTTTGGAAAATGTAAAACCAAGGTTGGGCCTTGCTGGAGGAGTTTTATTCAAAGCGAACTGTCAAGGGTTTCCCATAACACCCAACCGCGTTAGGAACGCAAAATCAAGGAACATAACACCGGTATGACGGAAACTAGGGTGACAAGAGTGGAATAAAGCACCAGGCATAAGGCCGATCCTTCCACCCATTACCAAGTATATAGATGCATTAAATTAAATAAGAGATATTGTGATATCCCAACATAACCATGTTCCAACATGGAACAAACTTCAGCTTCACCTCCAACTAACAACGCTATAAGAGGGGCTGAGCAAAGCGGTAACTTAGCCAAACAACGGTTTGCTAGTAAGGTGGGTTAGAGTCTTGACATGGCAATATGGGAGGCATGATATAACAGGTGGTAGGTAGCGTGGCATGGAAATATAGCAAACAACTAGTAAGCAAAGATAGAAGTGATTTCGAGGGTATGGTCATCTTGCGTGAGATCCCGCAAGGAAGAAGAACGAGTCCGAGAAGTAGACGACCCAACGTAGTCGAACGAATCCTCACAACTCCCGAACGGAACCGAAGCTAACGAGAGAAGCAACCCAGAAAGAAGCAAACAACATAGTAAACACACAAGCATAAACATGGCATGATGCGCAACCAAGGATGATGCTTGTCCGGTTTAATGAGGCACGGCATGGAAAAGTGCACAAGCAAAACTACAAGTTAAGTGGAGCTCAATATGCAACGAGTTGCATATTGACAGAACACCACATGACTTATTTAGTTCTCTCCCGTTTATGTACTCAACGATATTAAATGTTGTTAATCATGGCAAGAGGTGAAGCATAATTAAATTAATGGTTTAGGCAATTTTAAATGAGGCCGGAAACAACAAATAACCTTTCCGGTAAACCCCCACATGCATATAGCAATTTAATGCAACACTAATTTAAACATCTTAAATGTTATTATCATGATGCGAATGACATGTGCAAGTTATGAAATTTTATGAAAAATGTTCATGAGCATATTATGAAGCATTTGTCGTCATGGTGGAAACGAAAGGGGTGCCACGACAACGAATTCAAAAATGATGCCACGACAACCTATCGGTTCCGGTAGCTCAAGGAGATACCGGTGCAAAAGAAAGTGTGACGGGAGCGTGTCATGCAAGGATGGTGGGGTGCTCCCGGATACCGGGTTCCCACATGTCGGTGACAAGGCAAAAGAGGGGCAACATGCACCGATAGTTCGAACTCGAGGCGAACAAGGGTGCATCTCATACAACATGCATTCGTTCTCGGACGGTCGTCTCGGCGGTTATACCTTTGAAGCGTGCATTTTTGAGGCAGTTCGAGTTCAGAGTGGAAGTAGACATTCTCGCAATGTAGTGGAAGTAGTCGTACACGGTAGTCATGGGTGCAGTGTAACACGTTCGTTTTAGAGAGGTACTTGACGCATCCGAGGTTTCCGGAGGCGACAGTTGTGATATATATCATCGGTAGTCGAATTTGGCGATCCGGAGAGGGTACTTGCCGGATCCACAACACTGTAACCGTTCGTGGCAGAGAACTTGATGTTCACGGGTCTTCCAAAGACGGCGTGATACTTGGCGAAGTGCACGTCAACAGTTGTCGAACTTGACGTTTTTGGTTCATGGGTCTTCAGCGTCGGTAGTTGTTCTTGCCGTCGGGCGCCGTGGTACTTGGTGTTCATGGGATTCCGAGGATGGCAGTAGAGGTACTTGACGCAAAACTTTGTAGTCGTTCGAGCACCTACAGTCTTGACAGTCCAACATGAAGCCACGGAGAAGCACGGGTCATAGGCGGCTTGAACAGGGGCCACCCGAACTCGGCGGGATGCAGAGGCGCTTGCAGGGTAGGTCCAGGATGAGAAGAACGCGGATGAGGAGGCAAAATGGCGCTGCGGTGGCCTGCTGGTCTTGGACGGTGACGGTGCACGGGAGAAGGAGAAGGGCAGCAGCGGGCAACAACAGCCATGGGAGGCGCCCTTGGTGCACCCGTGGCGTCGAGCACGGGAGGATGTGATGCGGGTCGTCCTCCTCGCCCTAGACAAGACGAGGCAGGGGAGGTCTTGGCGCGGGGCTCCGGCGACGCAGTGTTTGGTAGGGCCCCATCGGTAGCCTCCGGCGAAGGAGTCGAATGGTGGCGGGACGGCGGCGGCACTGGAGGGGCGGGGAAAGGGAGCGAGGCGGCGGAGCAGGAGGTGCTGGCGTGGGGAGCTCCTCTCCCTGTGTGATGCGTGCGGTGGCGCTAGGAGAACGAGAGGGAGAGGGTCGAGGGAATCGGGCAGGAGAGACGGGGGATCGAGCGGATGGAGCGCTGCGAGGGAGAGGGAGAGAAGGAGGGGATCGAGCGATGCAGGTCTCTGGCGGCACGAGGGAACGAGGAGGAGGGGTGCAGGGGATCGGGCTAGTCGCTAGGGTTAGAGCGGGGGCTGGGCTGCGAAATGGACGGCCTCGGTGCAAATGGGCCGTCCTTGCAGGCCTAGGCCCAAGAGACTGATGGTTGCAGGCTCTCTCTTCCTCCCTTCTCTTATTTTTTTTAAGCAGAAAAGAATTCAAGAGAAGAAAAAGAAAGAGCAGGGTAGGGGAAGAAGTTGGACACACGGATAAATTCCCCGGACTCACAAAAATGAGTTTGACCCAAGAAAAATAGAAATGGCATGATTGAAAGATATAAATTCAAACTCATTTGAATTTAATTCAAATGGGTTTGAAATGGGACTTGGTAAAAGGAAGGTCCATAAATATTTGGATTTTTGGAGGAACCCTGGTAAAAGGGAAAAGAATTATTGGGCAAGGTTTTGACGTCCCACTAGAAGTAGAAAAGGCATGGGGAATATTTTTGCAAGTGTATTGCGATAAATTCCAAATTAAAGGAATATTTAATATAGCTCCCTAATATTTGGAGGATATGTTATAAAGAGAATCACCTTGTGAATTCCCCCAGTTTAAATGGACCGAAAATCCATGCAATTTATTTAGTTGAGTTTAAAAATGGATTGCATGATGACATGATGCAATGCAGATGATGCAAGGATGAATGCAACGAACCAAACAAATCACACGACGAATCTCGGAAAACAAGGAAGGCATCTGGAGCGCCGGTCTTGGGGCGTCACACCGTCGTGTTCCGTGGGCCCGATCCGCGGGCCCGATCCGCCGTCGCCGGTCCCCCGATCCGCCCGCCGCCGCGCCCCTACGCCAGTTCGAGGACTTCCCCGTCCTCCCTCGGACCCGACAGCCGACGAAGTCCTACCTCGGGGTGCGGCAGCGACGGTGGGGGACATGGGTCGCCGATATTATAGATCGAGAGACCTCCACCCGTCGGTGGCTCGGTATCTTCCACACGGCCGAGCTCACGGCCATGGAGTACGACCGCTGGCAGGTCCGCTACCATGGCACGGCGGCTAGGCTCAATTTCCCCTTCGACACACGTCTGGTCAACCTCGTTCCACCGGAGAGGGTGGTGAGCTCGGCTATGGCGCTGGAGGACCGCTAGGCGTGGGAGCACCTCGAGGCCGAGGGTGCCGACGAGGCCTACAAGCAAGAGCTCTGCTGGCAGCACCCGGAGCTCGTGGAGGCGGAGCGGGCGATCTTTGCTGGCGCGGAGGGCGGCGAGGTTATCGCGCTCTCCTCCGATTACGAGGTCGAAGGCGGCAAGGACGGCGGCGAGGTTATCGCGCTCTCCTCTGATGACGAGGTTAAAGGTGGCAGCGACGGCGGTGTGGAGGGCATCGAGGTGGGCCCCAAGGACGAGGAGATCGACATCGACGAGTGGAGGAGTGCCTTCCCCAACGACCCCGACGACGGTACTGGCCCGGACCCGGCTTGCGGCACACCGTACATGACGAGGAAGGATTGGCTCGACCTCTACTTCGACCGAAAGTAGTTTAGCTTAGTTTAAATTTATGTTTTATGTTCGGTTATGCAAAACTATCTATGTTTATGTTTGAATGCACACTACTTTTGGTTGAACCTGCTTTGAACTTGATCAAATTGAAGTTTACAACCTTAAGTTTAGGGGATCGACTAGAAAAGGGCAAAAAATGCTGGAGTATATATATATATCCACTAAGGGTTTTAGTCCTTTAACTTTTTAAGGATCGCCTAGAGATGTCCTTATGACTTGTTTATTTCAGTTCTTCACAATGTGATGCTCTATATGTGCAACTATTTGCCGTGCAGTTCAATTTCATCAATAACAGTTTCAACAATACCACTATGAATTACGATATTTGGTTGATGTTAAGGATATTGCAGTTAACATGCCTTTTCATTTTTCAATTGTTGTTTAGCAACATGCACTGTACTGAATGACTAAATATCAATCCCAGGCTACATAGAAACAAGGAAGAGTGTTACCTTAATGTTCTAATGATGTCTAGATATACATGTAATAAAATATTATATAATGGGATGGATGGAGTGTTGTACTACATCATTTTTAAATTGTTGTTTAGCTTCTAATATTAACTTGGTGCTTTTAGGTACATATATCATTGCCAAAGATCCACACTTCGAGCCTTTCTGCGTATGGGGCAATGAGATATTCATGAACCAGCATCAAGTGACGAAACGGATAAAGATTGTTATTAAAATGGGTCAAAAGATATCAATTGAACTATTTGTTTACACTTTATGCAAGACAATAGTGAACTACAGGATGGTAAGTAAGAACCATGTAGCTTTCTTTTTACTGCCCGTGATGAGTTCTATTAGATGATAATATCTGAATCTTTTTGTTTTGCAGTGGATCTTGAAGCAGTTTACTCAATATTACCTCTCAAACTACATGATTGGCGGCCGGCCATCACAAGGGGTTGGACTAGAGTCATGCATGCCTTCTGCATCCAGGAGAGCACAATAGGGCCATTCCGCTTCACCTTGTTCAACAACTGGAATGCCTGTCGCCTCTTTCTTTACCATCCGTAATAGTACAAGTATAGAACCCTGATACATCATTCTTTATATGGTGCTTATGTAATTCTTAAACATATGTACCTATGAATCGAATAATGCATTGGCTGCTTGAACTTGATGGATTGAATAAAGCTATAGCCTACTTTCAAGTTTAAATTAGGTACAATTTTAAATAGCAGCAATTAAATTAGGGCGAAATTACGTTGTGCAGGTCATTATGGCACACACGGTTGGTAAAACACAAACGTTTGTGATATACACCATAATCCGAGACGATTCACAAAGAGGAAACGTGTGCAAGCATGCACACATTTGCCATTTGCAAAGCGTGTGTGATGTCAGACACTATCACATACGGTGCGGGGAAACTAAATGTGTGTGATTGTCTACCTATCGTACACGGTTTATAATCATGAATTGTTTGTGATGTGCCAGGCATCGTAAAACTCCCGTGCCTAGAATCTTCCTGGAAAACTCCCGTGCCTGGAATCTGCCTGGTTTTAGGCAGAACCACAAAACTCCGACTGCGACGGCAATGCAAGCACAAACGAGTAGCAAGGATGAAGCGTTTGGGATATTCGAGATATCAAAAACGGTTATATAGGGACAACTGTATGCATCAAGGCTCCCTATCCCCGATGGTTTCTGGGTCGTGTGGGAAGGACCCCCCTATCACCCACACTCACTTGGAGACAATTCGAAATGCCATCGCGGAAAGGGGTTAAAAACCGTTTGTTTAGGACCGACGCGCACCAGTGGGGGTTCAACATATAAATTGAATTGCACCTCAGGAGGATTATTCCTAGGAAGGAAATTAAAACTTCGAACAAAGGTGTTTGTGAGGAGATGATACTGTTCACATTCAGCTGCGATGAAGTCGGTGAGGCCGACATTAGCAGCATATTGTGTAAACTCTTGCAGGATTCCAGCCTCTTCCATGAACGGGATATGCGGCCATTCGCTTGGCCGTACTTCCGCCAACCTCCAGTTATGGAGATCACTGTCAGATGACTCCCCAATAACTCCCTTGGAATTCTTCTTGGAACCAAACTTCCTAAAGATATTCATGTTTTTCCTATGAACAAAAATTCTAATTTTTTTAGTTCCACAAAATTTTCTCAACAAAACTTTACAAGATTGATAGCAACTACTCATAGGGATACATAGAGGCCATAGCAAGCATTAAAAGTACTTAGAAATCTAAGAATTCAACATGCAAGCTCATCTACAGGAGCACCAGGAGTAGCTAATTATTTGAAATATAAACAACTAAAACAAAAACTAATTGGATAAACGGAGGAGTCACATACCAATCAACAACCCCCCAAAACAGTTTCCAAAACGGAGCTTCGAGCAAAGAGATCGAAATCCGCGGGTTTGAGAGCAAGAATACGAGAGAGAGAGAGCAATGGAGAAATTTTTCTGGAGGTAGGTGATGATGTGGTGTAAAGAGATAAGTGAGGGGGCCACGTGGGGACCACAACCCACTAGGGCGCGCCTGGGGGTCCTGGCACGCCCAGGTGGGTTGTGCCCACCTGGTGCACCTCCCTTTGATAGTATTTGTACCAGAAATTCTTAAATATTTAGAAAAAATTCGTATTAAATTTTTAGGGCATTCCGAGAACTTTTGTTTTTTGGTCATTTTTATTGCATGGGAAATTCAGAAAATAGACAAACACATGGCATTTTATTTTATTTAACAAATAAAGACAGAAAATAAAAGACAGAGACAGAAGGTAGTGCTTACTAAATTCATCAACTTCATACCTCTAAAAATGATCCATTAATAAGGTTGATCAGGTCTTATTAACAACCACTTTCGATTAGCATGAAACCGAAGAGCATTCGTAAACCACTAAGTTACCTCAACAGGGATATGAATGTCTCCAACAATAAGCATTTCATATTTCTTTTTGGTAGTAGGTAGAGGTAGTTGAAAACTTCCAATAGTGATTGTCGGAGATTTTTCAATAACAGCAATACCATTCACTTGGAATTGTTTCTTCGGAAAGTGCACCCTATGTTCATTACCATTGATATGAAAAGTGATCTTGCTTTTATTGCAATCAATAACAGCCCCTGCAGTATTCAAGAAGGGTCTACCAAGGATAATCGACATGTTGTTGTCCTCGGGCATCTCAAGTATAACAAAGCCAGTCAAAATAGTAACATTAGCAACAAAAACGGGCACATCCTCACAAATACCAATAGGTATGGCAGTAGATTTGTCAGTCATTTGCAATGATATTTCAGTAGGTGTGAGCTTATTCAAATCAAGTCTTTTATATAAAGAGAAAGGCATAACACTAACACCAGCTCCTAAATCACAAAAGGCAGTTTTCACATAGTTCTTCTTGATGGAGCAAGGTATAATTGGTATTCCCGGATCTCCAAGTTTTTTAGGTACTCCATATTTAAAAGTATAATTAGCAAGCATAGTGGAGATTTCATCAGTATTTTTCTCTTATTGGTGATGATGTCTTTCATATAATTTGCATAAGGAGGCATTTTAAGGATACCATTCAAGCGAGTGCACAAAAAGACTGGCCTCGGCATTTCAGCAAAGCGTTCAAATTCTTCATAATATTTCTTTTTAGTTGACTTAGGTGGAAAGGGCATAGGTTTTTGAACCCATGGTTCACTTTCTTTACCGTGTTTTCTAGCAATGAAGTCCCTTTTATCAGAACGTGTATTCTTAGGTTGTGGGTTATCAAGATCAGCTGGTGGTTCTATCTCAACATCATTGTCTGGTTCTTTATTATTTGTTTGAGTGTCTTCATGAACATCATCATTATCTTTTTCATTATCAGAAGCTGAGTGTTCATTACCAGATTGAGTTTCAGCATCAGACATAGAAATTTCATTATCATTATCAGGAGGTTTTTCTACTTTAGGTTCACTAGAAGCATGTGAAGTCCTATCACTTTTCTTCTTCTTTTTCTTTTCAGTAGGACTATGTGCATCAGTGTTAGCTCTGTGAGAGTCTTGTTCAATTCTTTTTGGGTGTCCTTTATGATAAAGTGGTTCCTGAGTCATTTTACCTCCTCTAGTTGCTACTCTAACATCGAAGTCATGTATGTTATTGTTCATTTCATCAAGCAACTCTCTTTGAGATTTAGCAACTTGTTCTAACTGGGTTTGAACCATAGAAGCATTCTTTCCAACACCTCTAACATCATTTGAGATTCTAAATAACAAGCCACTCAGGAGAGCTATCATATCAGAATTGTATTTCAATTGTTTCATAACATTTGCATTGAAGTTATCTTGTTTTATAATGTAGTTTTCAAACTCATAAAGCCATTGGCTAGGGTGCATATTGTGAGGATTGTCATTATCATTGAACTTCATTAGAGAATTTACCTCTACCACCTTAGGCAGTGGTGGTGCATCAAGCCCATGTATTTCTTCAATAGGAGGTAAATTTTTGACATCCTCACCTTTAATACCTTTTTCCTTCATAGATTTCTTTGCCTCTTGCATATCTTCAGGACTGAGATATAATATACCCCTCTTCTTCAGAGTGGGTTTAGGCGGTGGTTCAAGAAGAGTCCAATCATCATAATTTTTCAATATATTATTCAATAATTCTTCAGCTTGCTCAACAGCTCATTCCCTGAAAACACAACTAGCACAACTATCTAGGAAATCCCTAGAAGCATCCGTTAGTCCATTATAGAAGATATCAAGTATTTTATTTTTCTTAAGAGGATGATCACGCAAAGCATTAAGTAACTAGCAAAGCGTCCCCCAATCTTGTGGGAGACTCTCTTCTTTAATTTGCATAAAGTTCAATATTTCCTGTAATGCAGCTTGTTACTTATGAGTAGGGAAATATTTTTCAGAGAAGTAATAAATCATATCCCGGGGACTACGCACACAACCAGGAGCAAGAGTATTGTACCAAGCTTTAGCATCACCCTTTAATGAGAACGGAAATAATTTGAGAATAAAGTAATAACGAGTCTTCTCATCATGAGTAAAAAGGGTGGCTATGTCTTTCAACGTAGTCAGATGTGCCACAACAGTTTCATTTTCATAACCATGTAAAGGATAAGATTCAACCAAAGTAATTAACTCTGGGTCGACAGAGAATTCATAATCCTTACCATCAATAAATATAGGTGAAGTAGCAGACTTAGGATCATATTACATTCTAGCATTCAGAGATTTTTCTTTATACTTGCATAGTAATTTATCTAGATCATCTCTATCCTTATAAGCAAGAATATGTCTAGTTGTCTCCTCATTCATAATATAACCTTCCAGTACCTTAGGCAATTCATATCTAGGAGGGCTAGTTCTAGTAGGTGTTTTTTCAAGATTTTCAGTTTCAAGTTCATCATCAGTTTCAACAACATCATGTTGTCTTACTCTAGCGATTTGTTCATCAAGAAAATCACCAAGTGGCACATCATTATCATCAAGCAAGGTACTAGAATCATCATGAGTATCATTCATAGCAAAAGTAGCATCATCAATAACTTGCGACATATCAGGATTAATAGCATGTGGTGGTGTTACAAGTTTACATATAACAGAAGGTGAATCTAAAGCAGAACTGGATGGCAATTCCTTACCCCCCCTCGTCTTAGAGGGATAAATCTTGGTCTTAGCATCCTTCAGATTCTTCATAGTGATAAATTGAAAATAATCCCAAGTGACTCAATAAATATAGCTATGCTCCCCGACAACAACGCCAGAAAAAGGTCTTGATAACCCACAAGTATAGGGGATCGCCATAGTTTTCGAGGGTAGAGTATTCAATCCAAATTTATAGATTCGACACAAGGGGAGCCAAATAATATTGGGATTTTTACATCTGTGCTCCTGGTTCCTTAGCCATACTCATTCATCCACACACTCTTAACTTTTTCTCACTTTTCCCCACTCCCTTGCCCAAAACCCTTAGAACTGGTCACAAACGGTGGATGCCGTCGGGTCAGTGCTTTGACCATTAACTCTGACGAGTGGGGCCGCGCTGACTGTGTCGCCCATTGGACCTGATGAGTGGGGTCGCGGCAGACAGTGTTGTGGTTAGCCCGTTGGGCCGTGGTTAGACTTGGGCCGTGCGCGCGCCGCAACGGCAGAAGACTGTTATGCATGCACGCCATGTCCAGCTAGCCTCCATGCATGCACGTAGCTAGCCTACCTGCATGCGCCACCGCCTGCCGCCACGATGCGCTGACCAGCCTCTTTTTCATGCGAGCTGCCACGGACGCTGGGCGGCCTCTTTTTCACACGAGCTGCCACGCACGCTGACCAGCCTCATTTTCAACGTGGCAATTAAAGTGGCATATCGATCGACGCGGCTCGTTTGAACATAGCAAATCCAAAGCGCGGCTGGTGCCCCTTCCCTTCCCTTCCCCTTTCCCTATTTAAAGCACCACCTATTCTCCACACATCCATTTGCGCCGCCCCCTTCTCTTCTTCACCCAAACCCAGAGCACTCTCAAAGCGAGGCGAGGATGGAGTACAACAGCCCCACCTTCGAGCTCCCACCAACCGTGCCGGAGAGATGGTATCTGGCCGGCGTCGTTGTGGAGAGGACACTCCACGTGGGGGCGTTCTCATGCTGGAGGGGTGCAAGGGGGTTTGCCGAGTGGTTCCTCCGTGCGGGCTTCGCCCACCTCCCGGCGGGCTCGCCAATGATGTTCCGACTGGAGGGAGTGCGTCCAAACTCAAGGACTCCGCCGATAGGGCTCACCGTCACCTTCACCAACAGATTTGATGCGTACTACCTCCTCGGCAAGGTGTTTTGGTGTGGATGCGAATTCATCACATTCACAACCCACAACATCTTCACAAACTTCGATTGCATCTTCCCCACCCGCGATGGTATGCACAACCTCCCCTACTACATCGGCCAAGACATCATGGAGAGGGAGCAGTGAAGAGAAGGTGCAGTGAAGATGGTGGTGAAGTACCGGTCTTGATCGTGAGCTTGTCTTGCCCTAGGGTGTTAGGGATTTTTATCTTTTATATATTTCTATCTTAATTATGTCGTTGGTTGTACCGTGAACTTTTAATCTCTGTCGTGTTATCCCCCAAGAACCTTTTTATGCTCGCTACCCTTATTTGATATGTCGTTGGTTATTAGTGTTTTTGCTTGCTATTTCTATCTTATTTGACGTGAGATAAATCGCTAGATGGATATGGTGACGTACACGAGCCCTTCTACTAAATCAATCAATGATTGAGTATTCCTCAATGAAAACCAGCAAGTTTTCACCCATTTAGAGTAGGGTCAAGTTTTCGCCCATTGAGAGTAGGGTCAAGTTTTCGCACGCACGGATAATGGAGTAGTTGAAGTGTCAAAAAGGAAACTAAAGCTAGAAAAATGAGCCATGTTGATGTTGAAAAGAAGAAGAAAAGCTAATTTTTTTGAATTGTTGGTGGCCCTATTCCGTATATTGTATGAACAAAAACAAGCTAATTTTTGAATAGTTTGTGGACTATGCTATGGTTTAGGGTACCCTATGTTTTATGTAAGAAGTATGCTATGGTTGCTACTTTTTATGTTATGGATGTATGCTTGCTACGTGAGATATCGGTCGATGGATATGGTGCCGTAGCCGAGCCGTAGACAAGCTCTCTAGATGGATATGGTGCCATAGCTGAGCCTAGACATGCTCTCTAGATGGATATATGCTGGCTAATGGTGCCACCGGACTTTATTTTAGACGTGGTTTCAGATGGATATCATGATCTACATAATTAAGTCTAACATGTTCTTAATAAAAAACAAAAACAAAAAATCGTGTATACAATATTTTTCTTGCAACAAAAACTTGTTATAATACCTACATGTCAAAAAATGAAAGTGTTGAGCCGTAGGCTATATACAGAAGGAAATTGCCATGATATGTACAAATAAATTTGACATGTGCAAGTCCAATAATAAATCGATTTACCATCATGCACTATTTTTGTTCGGCATGGCAATAAATGGATTTACCATGGTAATAATCAAGGGAAAAAACAGATCCAGCACATGGGCCTTTGACACTCAACGCAATGAGATGGCCCAACCAGAGCTTAGTCTCAATTTGGGCCCTAGAACTACATTTTTTTTTCTTCTGCGGTCGGTGTTGTCTGACGAAACTAAAGAAACTGAAAGTGTGCAAAACCGACGAAACTGACAGGTACCAAAAACTGACATGATCCACAAATTAAGCAACACAGAGCATAGAGCACATGATCCACAAATTAAGAAACACAGAGCATAGAGCACATGATCCACAAATTTAAGCAAATCGTAGAGCACATGATCCACAAATTTAACCAAATTCTAGAGCACATGACACCACACTAATAACATCTCTAATCAGTGATGACCAGCAAGTAAGCAAATCCTAGATCAACTACACAAAAATAAAAGGGATAAAATCCTAAAGCTACCAGATTCGCCTGCTTGTTCAATTGAATCATCTGCTTCAAGTTCTTGTTCATCTTCTTTATTTCCCCCTTTAGATCTGCATTCCCAACTGTCAGAGCAGCACTTTCAGAGACCAAATTCCTTGTTGCTGACGGCAGATTGAGCTCCCGGGTTGGGGCCCCATTGAATTGAATCCGCTTAACGTAGTCATCCAGCCATTCAAAATGTGTGCATTTCTTCATGATCTGAAACGAAAACACGAACCCTAAATCTCAGATCGAAAAAGAATTAAAAGCAAATAGAAAAGGAAATCAGAGAAAAATCATGAGATCTAACCTGCCCCTCTGGCTTGCTCTCGCATTTCACGAACTCGCGCCCATAGTTGCCATTCTTGACCTGCTTCGAAGTCAACCGTATCAGTGGCGCGCTGTGTGGGCAGTCAGGACATCGCTCCATGGGAAGTGGACCATACTGGGTCCATGAGGGGACGGAGGCTGAAGTGGAGCTCGACATATCGCCCAAAGTCGCCGAAGAAGAAGAAGCAGAGGAGTGGCTCCTCTCGTCGCCGGAGAAGAAGAATCAGAGGAGGAGTGGCTCCTCTCGTCGCTGCAGAATAAGCACCAAAATAAAGGGGGTAACCAAAGAAAGGGGAGGCACAACCAACAAGTCTCGCGGATCGCCCCACGATCCAACGATGCGGAGCCGTCCATGTGATCCAACGACGCGGAGCCTGCTCGCAGCCTGCCCTCGGAATTACTTCTAGAAGACCAGATCTGAGGGTTCAAAGGCTTTGACTGAGGATAAATAATTTAAAAAAAAATTGAAAAATATGAAACCCTCGCCGTTCGTCGTTTTATAGGACACACTGAGGAAAAATACTAAACTTGGTATATGTACATTTAGAGAAAAAAACCTAGCTAGCACGATCGAGGTAAAATGAGCACCATTAATTAAAAAAAATCAAAAAATATAAAACCTGCGCACAATGTTGTCTTGTGTGACATGTTACCAACCAAAAATCATAAACTTTGTCTATGGAAATTTTCATGAAAAAACCTTCACACATATGAGCTATCATGTACAATGTTTCATAGAGATCAAGGAGAGGAGGTAGGGTTTCCCTTCGGTTTTTGAAATTTTAAAAAAAATTTCAAAAAATCACCAAGCTTGATTTCAAAGTGAATAAGAAGGATCTGAACTTAGTTTTCCATTTTCATATGGTAAACATGTTATTTAATGGTTTTCTATTAAAGTATATTTTTTGAAAAAATGTAAAAATAGAAAGATTAATTCAATAAATAGTGATTCTTCGAATCTACACTATATAGATTGATTCGGTGTTAATGAAAAATATTTGGCTTATTTGGAGTAGGTCCAAAAAAAACTTGATTACAAATGGGGCTGTTTACCCTAGCTTGGGAGCTCATTTGGATTACATTTCTCATGACTACACGTTTTGTAGACGTAAAATAGATCGGATTGATCACCTAACGTTTATAATAGTTCAGCAAACTATGAAACTCACATCACATGGGAATGGACTGAAGTGTTGGTTCAAATTCAAAGTTTGCCTAAAATTCAAAGTTTGCCTTAGTAGTTCAAATTCAAAGTTCACATATAGAATTATTACACCTTACAAGTTTTCACAGTACTTCAAATTGACAACAGAATCCTTATTACAAATCTTTAAAGTTCAAAGTTTATGACTTGCATTCAAGTTCAAATTCAAATCTTTGCCTTGCTCCTTGTGTTCCGAGATGGGTTAACCATCTTGCTTCTGGTTTCCATGGCCGGGATATTTTGTGCTTTTGAAAGCTTTGTCTTGTTGCTTCTGATCTTCACTTCTGGTGGTGGCGGTTTTGTTGAGCTTTGACTGATCGAGCAAGTGATGACCAGTTGACGGTCATCTGTGGGCTCACTAACCTTTAAAGGAACTTCAGACAAAATAACTTCCTCCTCTCTTATAGCTTCAAAACCTTCGAAAGCCATGGTTTCAAATTCCGCATCAGATGATGGTTCAACTGAAGTTTCTTCATCTATAGGTCTTTTCTGTCTTGTGCCTCTAATTATCCTAGAGCTGGGTCAAGCAGAAATAAGCTTAGCCATCGATAAAAAGAGAACAAATGCAAAAAAATGGAAAGATTGCACACATACCAAGCTGCTACTTTAGTTGCTTCACTCTCTAAACTTGCCGCATTCTCCTCAGCTGCTGCATTATCCTCTAAACTTGCTGCATTCTCCTCTGCTGCTGCATTCTCCTCTGCATTTGCTGCTACCCATTGTTCCTCTTCTCCAAATGATGCATCAACTGGATTGGTACAACGCCTAGCAATATGTTGGGGAACGTAGTAGTTTCAAAGAAATTTCCTACGCACACGCAAGATCATGGTGATGCATAGCAACGAGAGGGGAGAGTGTGATCTACGTACCCTTGTAGACTGACAGCGGAAGCATTAGCACAACGCGGTTGATGTAGTCATACGTCTTCACGGCCCGACCGATCAAGCACCGAAACTACGGCACCTCCGAGTTCTAGCACACGTTCAGCTCGATGACGATCCCCGGACTCCGATCCAGCAAAGTGTCGGGGAAGAGTTCTGTCAGCACGATAGCGTGGTGACGATCTTGATGTACTACCGTCGCAGGGCTTCGCCTAAGCACCGCTACAATATTATCGAGGACTATGGTGGAAGGGGGCACCGCACACGGCTAAGAATATGATCACGTGGATCAACTTGTGTCTCTAGGGGTGCCCCCTGCCCCCGTATATAAAGGATCAGGGGGGGGGGGAGGGTGCGGCCGGCCAGGAGGTTGGCGCGCCAGGAGGAGTCCTACTCCCACCGGGAGTAGGATTCCCCCTTTCCTAGTTGGAATAGGATTCGGGAGGGGGAAAGAGGAGAGAGAGAAGGAAGGGGGGGCGCCGCCCCCCTCTCCTTGTCCTATTCGGACTAGGGGGGAGGGGCGCGCAGCCCAGCCCTGACCACCTCTCCTCTCTTCCACTAAAGCCCACTAAGGCCCATATACCTCCCGGGGGGTTCCGGTAACCTCCCGGTACTCCAGTAAAATCCCGATTTCACCCAGAACACTTCCAATATCCAAATATAGGCTTCCAATATATCAATCTTTATGTCTCGACCATTTCGAGACTCCTCGTCATGTCCTTGATCACATCCGGGACTCCGAACAAACTTCGGTACATCAAAACTCATAAACTCATAATATAACTGTCATCAAAACCTTAAGCGTGCGGACCCTACGGGTTCGAGAACAATGTAGACATGACCGAGACACGTCTCCGGTCAATAACCAATAACGGAACCTGGATGCTCATATTGGCTCCTACATATTCTAAAAAGATCTTTTATCGGTCAGACCGCATAACAACATACGTTGTTCCCTTTGTCATCGGTATGTTACTTGCCCGAGATTCGATCGTCGGTATCTCAATACCTAGTTCAATCTCGTTACCGCAAGTCTCTTTACTCGTTCCGTAATACATCATCTCACAACTAACTCATTAGTTGCAATGCTTGCAAGGCTTATGTGATGTGCATTACCGAGAGGGCCCAGAGATACCTCTCCGACAATCGGAGTGACAAATCCTAATCTCGAAATACGCCAACCCAACATGTACCTTTGGAGACACCTGTAGAGCACCTTTATAATCACCCAGTTACGTTGTGACATTTGGTAGCACACAAAGTGTTCCTCCGGCAAACGGGAGTTGCATAATCTCGTAGTCATAGGAACATGTATAAGTCATGAAGAAAGCAATAGCAACATACTAAACGATCGGGTGCTAAGCTAATGGAATGGGTCATGCCAATCAGATCATTCATCTAATGATGTGATCCCGTTAATCAAATAATAACTCTTTGTCCATGGTTAGGAAACATAACCATCTTTGATTAACGAGCTAGTCAAGTAGAGGCATACTTGTGACACTCTGTTTGTCTATGTATTCACACATGTATTATGTTTCCGGTTAATACAATTCTAGCATGAATAATAAACATTTATCATGATATAAGGAAATACATAATAACTTTATTATTGCCTCTAGGGCATATTTCCTTCACAATATGCCCTAAGATACCACATCTTTTGCACTTGCGCTATTTTTTACACGACCCTCTTCACCAGTCTTATCTTGTTTTTCCTTGGTCTTCCTGGTGGTCTAGTCAGTACTGGAGAATGGAGTTTGAACCCTGGGTCTACTATGTTCCATTGGTCTTTTCCCAAGAGTGCAGGCACATTTTCAGCATAAGAAGCCCTAAATTTGGCAACAGAGAAATATTCAGAGCAATACTGATCAACTTCACCATCTTCACCTCCAATAACAGTCATGAGATGTAGGGCATGTATGCACGGCTTCCCGCGGATCTGCCATTGCCTACAGCTGCATTCATTGGTTGCAAGGTTCACTGGATATCTCCATTCCCTATTTTTACTGTCAGTGTATGTCACCTCAGCCTCGTATGTCGACGGTCGAATGCATTTCATTCTTAGTCCTCTTGCCTTGGCATGCAATGCCTTAATCAGAGATGGGAGCCAACATATTGTGTTTCTGCAATTCTTTTATGAAGAGCCATCTTTACCATGATCATCTGCCTGATCTTATCAAATCTTGCCATAACAAAATCCCTTTCACTAACTTGAACTTTGCATTAAAACACTTAGCGAGGTTATTGGTCACATAGTCCTTTGCATATTTCATTGAATTTGCTTCTTGACCACAACTTTCCATGATGTTCATCCATGTACTCCTTCACCAAAGGATTATGAGCATACAACACTCTCAAATGGTGCTCATGCTTCCTCAAGCTGCATGTGTATGATGCTGGCCATAGATTCTCATCATAAACTTTGCCTTTGAATTTCTTTTTAAAATTCTACGCTAGGTGTCGCATACATTCCCTATGTTCCACTCCAAGGAATACAATTTCTACTACAGTTTCTAAACCCTTGCAAGCATCTGTGTGTATAACTAAACCTAAGGGTGTACCTATAATGTTGTGCAACTGCTGCATAAACCAGACCCAACTCTCCTCACTCTCTACCTCCAACACATCAAATGCAACTGGGAATAGCCAGTTGTGTCCATCAACTGCAGAAGCTGCTGCTAGCTGGCCTCTCCATCTTCCATTCAAACTAGTCGCATCGACAGCCAAATAGGGCCTACAACCATTTAGAAACCCCTGCCAGCAAGCCTTGAAACAAACAAAAGCCCTCCTAAAGCACTCCTTCTCCATTGCCTTCCCTTTTAATTTGTACTTAACTGTATGCTTGTCAATCTCTACAACACTCCCTGGACTAGCCGTCTCCACTTTAGCTTTGAAGGTGTAAAGCAATTGAAAACTCTCATTCCATGGACCATTAATCCTATCAAGATCCCTTTCCTTCGCATAGAAAATCTTCATGTATTGTACATTAATCTTGTACTTCTCAAATAGGTTCCCATGTAGTGTTGTTGGACCAATTGTTGGTGTTTCCCTCACCCAATCCAAGATTGCATCTGCCACCCACCTAGTCTTTGCAAGCTTAGATTTGTCCTTTCCCCTACCCCTCCAGGTGGGCAAGTGTGCCCATGTGGGTTGCTTTTTATCTGAAACAAAATGAAAAATGATGTCAAATACAATTAAGAAACAATACACATGATCTGAATATAGAATGGATAAATAATCTAATAACAATATTCAGTTATAATACCTGAACCAATTTGCTCTTTCACATAGTGGATGCATGCAACCTCCACCTACACCTATCATAAGGGCAATGAACAGTGAATCTTCTTGGCTCGCTCCTATCAACCTCATAAGAGTTTTCAGTGAGAATGCAATATGTAGTCACTACATTACAATAGTCCACCATCGATTTGAATACGGTTCCTGGAGTAAGGTCAGGATTCTCCCTGTTCCACTCAATTGTTGGCATGTCCTCACCATCATATTCTTATAAAACTAAGGACTCGATGTTCTCCTCCCTCTCTTCATCATCAGTGTCATCAAATATAGCACGGCTGCTAGGCTCCTCTGCATATTCATCTTCCAGTGCCTATTGACTGACTCTATCTACCAGTTGAGGGAATAGAATCTCATCCTCATCATCTTGTCGAGGCACTTCCTTGTCAGGCTCTGCATCTACTTCTACATCAGGTGCAAAAGGGAGAGGAGAAGTGGCAGAATTAGCGGCAGCCGACATGTTGTGGCTTTCAGAACCACTAGGTTTACTTGGTCTCGACCTACAAGGAGTGCGAGGACGCTCGCTATTAGTAGAGACAGATGATGTCTAAACACCCTTCGGGATACGTTGTTTGCATGCCTGAAGCACACCGATATGGATTTTACCGAAACGGCTGTCAACATTCAAACTAAATAGCAATCCCAGATGCTCATCACAAGTTAATGGGAGAAATCTTTGCTCGGTACTGTCGAAATATCTCAGTTCAACAACATCGGCAGGGCTCCATAGATACTAACAACAGACTGCCTTGCGGAAATCTCTGAACGAAATGCTGGTTTCTACCACTTTAGGATAGAAAAATCTAGAATTCACACACGGTTTAGTTCCACGCAGCTCGCTAGTTTCCATTCTAACCGCCAGCCGAAAAGGAAGTGCGGGATCAACCCTATTCGATTGAAATAAGATAAAGGGCGCAGTTAGGCCGATTTTTTAAGATAAATTGTGCTGATTAACGCCAATGGTGGTCAAATACAGCCTAATTTACGGATCTCCTAATCAATTTGAGAGGAAAACGATGCTTACCCAAGTGGAATCCATGAATTATCAGCCTCTGATTCGACCCAATCATCTCCATGGTTGATGGGCCGGACGGGGTGCCCCCTACATCGCTTCCTAATCCTAGATGGGGAGAGAGGGTAGATGCGGCGGAGGCAACACGACTACGGCGGAGGCGGCACGACTGCGGCAGAGGGGGCGGCGCGGAAGCAACTAGATCTGATTCAGGTCACAGTGAGTGTCAGTTTCACGGCCCCACTGGTTACCACGTAACCGTCAAAATGTGGACTCCGCCCTATGCGGCCCCACTAGTCAGAGTTAACGGTCAAGCGATTGACCCGACGACAACGTCCGCTGTGACCAGTTCTGAGGGTTTCGGGCAAGGTAGTGGGGAAAAGTGAGCAAAAGTTAAGAGCGTGGGGATGAATGAGTAGAACTAACGAACCAGGGGCACAGAAATAAAAATCCCAAGAATATTTGAAGGTATTAGAAGCTGAGTTGTCAATTCAACCACACCTGGAGATTAATTATCTGCAGCAACGTGATCAGTAGCAAAGTAATATGATAGTTTTGATAATAGTAGCAATAGCAATGGTAACGGTAACAGTGATAGCAGTATTTTTGTAGCAAGTGCAACAGTAACGATAACAGTAGTAACTTAGCAAGAACAATATAAGGTAAATTCATAGGCATGGATCAGTAATTTGTTGGATGGTATTCATCATGTGACAGTCATAACCTAGGGCGATACGACACTAGCTCGAGACATAAATATAATGTAGGCATGTATTCCGTAAATAGTCATACGTGCTTATGGAAAGAACTTGCATGCCATCTTTTGTCCTACCCCCCAGTGGCAGCGGGGTCCAATTGAAACTAAGGGATATTAAGGCCTCCTTTTAATAGAGAACCGCAGCAAAGCATTAGCACACGGTGAATACATGAACTCCTCAAACTACGGTCATCACTGGGAGTGGTCCCGAGACGGATGCAGGGGGGACGAGGCTTGCCCCCCCAATGATCGTGTCATCTCGTGCAGCGATCAGCCATAGGCTAATATTTTTTGCCTGCTCTCTTGTCTGTAGCTTGCTTCGCCCCCTATCCCTTGGGCCTTTGTTACTGATGTCGCTTGAAGCTACGTCGGTATTTCCCCAAAGAGGAAGGGATGATGCAGCACAACGGCGGTAGGTATTTCCCTCAGAAATGAAACCAAGGTTATTGAACCAGTAGGAGAACCAAGCAACACAACGTAAACAGCCCCTGCACACAGATAAGAAATCCTCGCAACCCGACATCTTAAAGGGGTTGTCAATCCCTTCCGGGGTACGGCGCCTCAAGTGGCAAACGGACGTGAGATAAATTTGTAATAGATTGATAGATCAAATGCTAAACAAAATAAATAAAGGAAAATTGCAGCAAGGTATTTTTTATATTTAGTTTAATATATCTGAAAATAAATGCAAATAAAAGTAGAACTCAAAGGCAAATATATGAGAAAGAAGACCCGGGAGCCGTAGGTTTCACTAGTGGCTTCTCTCGAGAAAAATAGCAAACGGTGGGTGAACAAATTACTGTTGGGCAATTGATAGAACTTCAAATAATTATGTCGATATCCAGGCAATGATCATTATAAAGGCATCACGTCCAAGATTAGTAGACCGACTCCTGCCTGCATCTACTACTATTACTCCACACATCGACGGCTATCCAGCATGCATCTAGTGTATTAAGTTCATGGAGAAACGGAGTAATGCAATAAGAACGATGACATGATGTAGACAAGATCTATCTATGTAGAGATAGACCCCATCGTTTTATCCTTAGTAGCAATGCTACATATGTGTCGTTTCCCTTTCTGTCACTGGGATCAAGCACCGTAAGATCGAACCCACTACAAAGCACCTCTTCCCATTGCAAGATAAATAAATCAAGTTGGCCAAACAAAACCCAAATATAGGAGAAGAAATACGAGGCTATAAGCAATCATGCATAAAAGAGATCAAAGAAACTCAAATACTTTCATGGATATAAAAAGATAGATCTGGTCATAAACTCAAAGTTCATCGATCCCAACAAACACACCGCAAAAGAGTTACATCCTATGGATCTCCAAGAGACCATTGTATTGATAATCAAGATACACAGATGAAGCCATCTAGCTACTAACTACGGACCCGGAGGTCTACAAAGAACTACTGATGCATCATCAGAGAGGCACCAATGGAGGTGGTGAACCCCATCTGAGATGGTGCCTAGATTGGATCTAGTGGTTCTAGACTCTACGACGGCTAGATTAATATTTTGTCGACTCCCCTAGGGTTCTGGGATTTTTGGGGTATTATAGAGCAAAGAGGCGGTCCGGGGGCACCCGAGGTGGGCACAACCCACCAGGGTGCGCCTGGGCCACCTGGCGTGCCCTGGTGGGTTGTGCCCCCCTCGGGGCACCCCCTAGGCGCAGCCAGGGCCCGTTGTGTTCCTTCTGGCCCATAAAAATTCTCCGTAAAGTTTTGTGGCATTTGGACTCCGTCTGATATTGATTTTCTGGGATGTAAAAAACACGGAAAAAACAGGAACTGGCACTTGGCACTATGTCAATAGGTTAGTACTAAAAATGATATAAAATGACTATAAAATGATTATAAAACATCCAAGATTGATAATATAACAGCATGGAATAGTAAAAATTTATAGATACGTTGGAGACGTATCCGTTACTACTGCGAAGCATTAGCCCATCTGCTATATAGCCCATTGGCTAAAGGCACAAAATGCACGAACTGGACAGCCTAATCCACGAATACCTTAGTTAGTTGCAGAAAAACCGCTCAAAAAAAACAAGTTGCAGAACGCAGCCCTGATTATGCACGCACATATCATCGCATCGTTTCCAAACCGCCGTTGCAATCTAGAAGGACACGTGTTGGGATCGGATCTCTCATCTCTCCATCGGGCGGCCATTGATTAGTGGAGAAGGGAAGCGGACGCCAGGGACAGATGCAGGGGGGACGAGGGGGCCGAGACCCCCCCAACGATCATGTCATCTCGTGCAGTGATCAGCCATAGGCTAATATTTTTTGCTTGCGCTCTTGTCCGTAGCTTGCTACGCCCCCTATCCCTTGGGCCTTTGTTACTACTGCGAAGCATCAGCCCATCTGCTGTACAGCCCATTGGCTAAAGGCAAAAAATGCACGAACTGGACAACCTAATCCACGAATATCTTAGTTAGTTGCAGAAAAACTGCTAAAAAACAAGTTGCAGAACGCAGCCACGATTACGCACGCACATATCGTCGCATTGTTTCCAAACCGCCGTTGCGATCTAGAAGGACGCCTATTGGAGTCGGATCTCTCATCTCTCCATCGCGCGACCATTGATTAGCGGAGAAGGGAAGCGGACGCCGCCATGCCGGGACAGGCAGGTGTTGATCTGTAGAGACGTTGCCGGTTGCCAGCAGATCGGGCACACGGATGCGCAACAACTACACAACGGGAGAAGGTAGTTGATTTTCACATCAGATTCGTTCGTGCCTTTAAGAAGTATAGAAGTATAATCACACAGACTATAGTCATTAAGAGTCAATTACATTCCCAGTTATTTACTTGTGCTGATGTAAAAGTGAAGAAGAAGAAGAAGAAGAGAAGAATTAATTCATTTTTTTACAAACCAGTAGGTTCAAAAGCTCAGCCATCCAAACTAGGGACAAACTCATGGGATCAAAGGGGCAGTTAGTAGCAGCCACGGCTCAACCCAAAGAAGTGCGTGTTTGGAGTCCCCTCAGGCAAGCTCCTGGGTTTCCTCGTATCCCACAGGGGCATCGAGGCCAACCCGGAGAAGGTCAAAGCAGTCGAAGACATGAGCCCGCCAAGGACCCTCAGGGAAATGCAGAAGCTCACCGGGCGTGTAACTGCGCTGGGGCGTTTCATCTCCAAGCTGGGGGAATGAGCACTGCCCTTGTTCAAGCTGATGAAGAAAAAGGGCCCCTTCGAATGGACTAAAGAGGCCGACGAGGCATTCCAAGACCTCAAGAGGTACCTTACCAGTCCACCAGTGATGGTAGCTCCGCGTCCTCGGGAGCCCCTGGTGCTCTACCTTGCGGCCACCCCCTACTCCGCTAGTGTAGCCCTGGTAGCGGTCAGGGAGGAGCATTGTGCCAAGGCCACGTCGACTGTCCGAACTGAAGCAAAGCAGAGCCAGGAGGGCCTCGCGAAGGCCACAACCGCAGCCAGAAAGGAATAGCCGCAGCAGGAGAGCGCACCCGGAGCAGGAGAGGCCCCTTCAGGCGATCAAGCACTAGGAGCTCCGTCGTCTCAAGAGACGCCTCGACCGCTGGAGGACGCAAGCGGTGCCAGCACCCTCAACCTCGTCGAGCATCCCGTGTACTTCGTTAGCACAGTGCTACGGGACGCAAGGGCACGGTATCCCATGCCTCAAAAACTCCTCCTCGCGCTACTAGTGGCCTCACACAAGCTGCTCCACTACTTCCAAGGACATCCCATCAAAGTCGTCTCAGCATACCCCTTGGAAAGAGTGCTCAGGAGCCCCAACTCGGCTGGAAGGGTTGTTGAATGGAACATCGAGCTACAGACATTTCAGCCAGAATTTAGTTCGACCAGAGTCATCAAGGGAGCACTAGCGGATTTCGTGGCAGAATGGGCAGAAGCGTCGGGTCTCGAGGCAGGCGAAGACCGATCACTTTCCCCGGGAAGTGAAGCACCGGATGGCTGGGTCATGTACTTTGATGGGGCGTTCTCCCGACACGGTGTGGGAGCTGGCGTAGTGCTCGTATTCCCTACCCAGGACAAACTCTACTACGCCGTGCAACTTTGCTTCCAGCACGGAGAAAAGGTCTCCAACAACATAGCGGAGTACGAAGGCCTAATAGCAGGCTTGAAGGCCGCAACTGCCTTAGGGGTGAAGCGCCTCATCATCAAGGGTGATTCGCAGCTCCTCGTCAACTTCTCCAACAAGATATACGAGCCATAGGACGAGCGCATGGAAGCCTACCTCGCTGAGGTTCGCAAGATGGAGAAACAGTTCTCGGGACTGGAGTTGCAGCATGTGCCTCGCGGCACCAACCAGGAGGCCGATGACATTGCCAAGAGGGCATCTAGGTGGCTACCTCAGGAGCCTGGCGTCTTTGAGGAGCGGCTCTTCAAACCCTCGGCGGTGCCGTCGCTGTCGAGCACGGCACAACCAAGGGAGGAGCTCCCTCAGCCGCCTGCCTCAGGAGCCCCGGTCTGCGGCCCAGCCTCAGGGGCACGCCTGCTCCTGGCGTTAGAGCCTCAGGAAGGGTGTTGGATCCCGGAGCTCAAGAACCACCTGATGCAAGGGACTCTGCCGGAAAATGAGGAGGAAGCGGAGCGTGTGGCGCGGCAGGCCACAGCTTATTGCATCAGGGATGGAGAGCTCTACAGGAAGCGACCGAATGACATGTCCTTACGTTGCATCTCCCGAGAGCAAGGGAAGGAGCTACTGGCGGACATACACGGCGGAGACTACGGGCACCACTCATCGTCACGGACCCTCGTCGGCAAGGCGTTCCGTAGTGGATTCTATTGGCCCACGGCACTCAACGATGTCGTCGAGCTTGTGAAGGCTTGCGAGGCCTGCCAGTTTCACGCTAAGTAGATCCATCAGCCTGCGGGAGGTCTACAGACTATACCCCTCTCATGGCCGTTTGCAGTTTGGGGGCTCGACATTCTGGGCCTGTTTCCTCGGGCGCCAGGGGGTTATCGCTACCTCTACGTCATCGTGGAAAAATTCACCAAGTGGGCTGAGGTGGAAGCCGTCCGCAGAATCCCGGCAGGCTCAGCGGTTAAATTCATCAAGGGCCTCGTGAGCCGATTTGGGGTGCCCAACCGCATCATCACCGACAACGGTTCGCAATTCACCAGTAATCTCTTCAAAACGTATTGTGCTAACCTTGGAACGCAGATATGCTACACTTCGGTAGCACACCCCCGGAGCAACGGCCAGGCCGAGCGGGCCAACGCGGAGGTCCTGAGGGGCCTCAAAGCCAGGACCTTCAAGAGGAAGCTAGAAGCCTGCGGCAGGGGCTGGTACAACGTGCTCCAGTCCGTGCTGTGGTCAATCGGCACGACAGCGACCAAGCCGACTGGCGAGACCCCGTTCTTCCTCGTCTACGGAGCAGAGTCTGTTCTCCCTCACGAGGTCAGGTGTCGCTCCGCACGGGTCCTGGCATTCGACGAGGCTCAGCAGGACGCCATGCGGGGGACGGATCTCGTGCTGGGGGAGGAACACCGTCGGGAAGCCGCACTGCGAGCGGCAAGGTATCAACAGGCGCTACGACGATACCACTGCCGCAACATCCGCCCCAGGACCCTTGAGGTAGGGGATCTCGTGCTCAGACGGGTTCTCTCCAGGGAGGGGCTGCAGAAGCTCTCTCCCATGTGGGAGGGCCCGTTCAAGGTTGTTCATGTTTCCAGGCCTGGCTCTGCGCGCTTGGAGACTCCGGAGGGAGTACCCATCCAGAACGCATGGAACATTCAACATCTCCGGAGGTTCTACCCCTGAGCGAGGCCTAGCGCCTAGGAAAGGCCCGGTGCCTGTGAAGAAGGCCAATGCCTGTGAAGCTATCGCGTTTTGGGAAAGGCCCGGTGCCTGTGAAGAAGGCCAATGCCTGTGAAGCTATCGTGTTTTGGGAAAGGCCCGGTGCCTGTGAAGAAGGCCAATGCCTGTGAAGCTATCGCGTTTTGGGAAAGGCCCGGTGCCTGTGAAGAAGGCCAATGCCTGTGAAGCTATCGCGTTTTGGAAAAGGCCCGGTGCCTGTGAAGCTCGCCGCCCGTGACACTCTCACGTAATAATGAGTGGGGCTGTACATGCCCCGGAGTCTCTGGAGTGCCGCCCTTGGGCCTCGGGGGCTCCCGCCCACGCCCAGTGGCAGCACTTAGCTCCGCGCTGGTGAGAAGACGTCGAAGACTAGAATAGGTGCCGGACGCGGCTTTCCCATTTGCTTTCTGCAGTTGGCTTGTTTATTCCCATTTGAAGTTTTATTGGAGTTGCTAACGTTCCTGGCTTGTGACTCTTTGTCTTTCTCGCTCGCTCGCCTCGTTTTCTCTCGCACAAGTCTCGCGAGGGATGTTCGCGGGCGCCCTCGCGAGCGTCTTCTGCCCTGATCGTCTGGAGCTTTCCTGTCTGAGTCCTCTGCGGGAGCACCCCTCCCAGTCCATGCCTCACGGGCATCGCGACACAAACGCAGGACCTAGGCTGATCGCCCCCGCTACCAGGACCATAGGTTACCCCTCTAACTAATCCTTGCAGGGCATGAAGCGCACGGCGAGGCCTCAGCCTCCGGAGGTAAGGGCCGCGTCAAGCTCCACCAAGCTCAAATGACTCCCGCACATGGACATGCAGCATGGAAACATAGCGCAGAAATGGCAAAAGCAACGCGACACTTGACAGCAACAGTTCTAACACGCCCCCACGGGGCCCTGTACTACCTTCTTCTTACACAGGAAAGGAAGGAAACAAAATGGACACGGCCTGTCCAACACCAACCTACAGCAAAAGCTCGAGCTGCTCCTGGGGTTCAGGCGGACACCTCCTCTCGCTTCACCAGGGCGCGGCGGCGGGTGGACCCGCTGCCTTCACCCAGGCGGGCGTGACAGCGCGCGGGCTGGTCGCGGCCACCGCTGGAGGAGCTGCTGCCTGAGGGAGAGTTGCCGAAACTTGGCGAACCCCGAGCACCGCCGCCTGTACGCCAGTCGCCATCTTCATCCTGTTCAGTGCCGGGGCTGGGCAGGCGGCCGCGGTCGTCGCCTTCAGGGCAGCACCCGGCACGGCGACCATCTTCCCCAAACACCCTCACGTAGAGGGTGGCGTCGCCATCGAACTTGAAGTACAGGGTACACCACCGGCCCAGGCCGCGCGCGGGCAAACGTTTGCCAGCCGCCCGTCAGGGCCCCGTTCCCAGAGACGGAGACCTCCAGCGAAGCCCAGGAGGCCCTGCTGCAGCAGCCGTCTGCCTAGAGCTAGAAGCCGCACCGAGCGCTGGCCGGCAGTCCATCTACGAAGAAACGTGGGAGCTGGAGCCGGGTGCTGGATGGGTCCACCGACCACACGACGAACTCCGGTAGCACCTCCGCAGAGCGGAAGCATGGTCTAGGGGGGCGCACACCCACGGCGTGCCCCCCGTCGGCAACCGGGCGCTCACCACCGCGTAGGGAACCGCCTCCATGACCGCGGGAGGCTACCACGGGGACCGTGGTGTACTTGCGAGGGCGGCCTCGGCCGCGCTTGGTCAGGGGAGGGTCAGGCCCTGCCCGGGGGGCCTTTCCTTTCTACGCAGCCGAGAATCTCTTTGGGGCCATGGGGACGGCGATTAGCCAAGAAGAAGAAGAGGAGCAGCAAGAAGGGATGGACTGAAGGGGCTCGCCCAGCCCCGTACTTATAGCCGGAGGAGGCCAACCGCCGAGCGCCGCGATCGTAGGTAATCATGACCGGTTTCTCTGCATGCAGGGACTTGTCAAGTCGTGCGGTCGCCGAGGCATCGTGGGAAGCGCATACGCCCACGTCTAGTCAACCGCCACGCGGCGCTCAAGGCCGCAGGCTGTTACGACCCACAATGCTTCGTACTTGTCCCTTCGCTTCTCTATTAAGCCAAGCCCGCGCGCGCCTTGGGCCCGGGGGCTACTGTCGGCGTTCTGGGAAAGGGGGTCCCCAGACTTGCCTGCCTACGGCCTGCGGCGTGGCTCAAGTGGGGGCCCAGCGCGGCCCATCTTCATCAACGCAAGCTCAAGACCCTCGCGAGGGGCCAAGCCTCGCAGGGCGGACGACATGAAGCTTCCTCAAGAGCGGCCTCATCAGGCAGGCTCGCGAGGAGGCGGAGAGATCAATGCAAGGGTACCTCGCGAGGATCCCATGACGCAAGCCATGACGATCAAGGCCAGGCGGGCGCCAGGCGGGCGCCGGCCTGCGCAGGGTCCTTGTTTCCCCTTTGGTGCAAAGGGGGCAAGCACAGGCCAAGGCATCGGGCAAAGGTTGCCATTCCGGTGCAACGAGACCAAGACCAGCCGGACGGCCGGACGGAGGTCACCGTGGAGCCCAAGACGGCGTCATCACCAGTTCTTTTGGCAGCCGAAGACCACCTTTGGTCAGGATAACTTGTACTACATGTTCCCCTTCAAAATGGCCAATTGTTGGCGCCCATCCCGCTCAATTATTCGGGGAGAGGCCCAGGGCCTCTATAAATAGAGCTAGCCACCACAGAGTAGAGAGACATCTAGAAATCTGGTAGAACCCCAGCAGAGAGAGAGAGGCGACTGAACTCACCCTAGCAGTTCATCGCACCAGCTCAAGAACACCTCTCGCGAGGCTGTTCTTCCCTTGTACTGTTCATCATCAGCCCCCCTGAGGCAATCCACCACACCACACATTGGAGTAGGGTATTACACCACAACGGTGGCCCGAACCAGTATAAACCTCGTGACTCTTGTATTGTTCATCATTTTCATCTTAGTTCGCATGAGAGGATCAGACGTAGATCGGTAGGGGAGAGATCTCCGTGCGCACCCCAGTGTTCGAACCTCAAGGGTCTGCTGGAACCCGAAATCTGACATGCCTGGCAACTTATTCCAGTGGATCACCTCTTCTTGTCTGTATACGGGGCACTGCTGATGTTACTAAGGAAGCAGGTGTTGTCTCGTATGGTCGCACTCTCCGGACCTATTCCAACATCCGTTGCAGGGTATTTGGGATGGATACTGGTGTACTAGCGCCAACACCTTCTCCCTGGTTCAGTATTGAAAGTCTTGGAGGAAACTTGCTCTTCCTTGGACAAAACTATCCAATGATGGTGGAAGGTGATCTAGCTGTTGTTGACACAACTTTACTACCATTTATGAGAAGCATCTGTATCTATACCTCGGACATTACTATACTTCCCTAACGTCCCAATATGGGTATTGAAATAGGCCACTTCAGCCTGGATGATCAGTCCCGCGTTGATCTCGAGATTGACAGTAGCTGGCCCTTCCCAGAGAAACACTTCTGGTTCAAAGCAAGCGTTTCCAACGCTGACGAGTGGTTGAGCTGAAGTTCATTTCATCGCTTTGTTATTTATTGTGTGAGAAAAACTTTACTAGAATGTTTTGTTGGAAATGATCTATAATCCAACATGTATCCTCGTTGTCGTTGTGGGTTGATGACTTGTTGTATGTAATCAATGGTACATTTGCATATGCGTCGATGAACTCACGCCTGCTAGTGGTGTCCATATGAACAATGCTAGTGATTTTAGTTGCAAAAATTAGATAGTGCTAGTGATTTGTAGCTGAATATTTTGACAAATCACAGTGTTACAAGGTTGACAAATGGCAATGTTACTATATAAACAAATGTCAATCTTTCCAATTTGAGAAATGGCAACATACCCAGAATGACAGATATGCAAATCTTACCCAATTGTTTTATGCGGTTGCACACGGGTCATGCAAAACAACCGTTTGCATTGAAGGGATGCAGAAATCCTCCTTGACACATTTTCCCTTGGCTTCCTGGGGAAGCTGTCGGTTTGCATACGGGTGTTCTAACTAAAACATTTGCGACGAGTGTTTTATATTTAAAAACTATTGACATTTTTTTCAAAAGAAATTTGTTTGATAAGTCTATACATTAAGAGAGAATAACGCAAGTTCGTTCAAACCATATCTTTCATTCAGTCACACTACGAATTGATATTCATATGATCGAGAATTTGAGATACAGTATTAAACCCCAAAAAAACTATTTCCGGTGGCGGCGGAGGCGGCGTGCCGCGCCGTCCTTGTCGTTGTCGTCCTCCGGGACCCCGTTGTTGAAGTCTTCAAGGCAGCACAAAATGTTCTTCACTTGTAAATCAAACATCATGTCATCGCGTGATCGACGGGCGGGGCGTGGGAGGACGCCAACTGGCGCCGCTGAGAGGTAGAGGTCGATGGCAGCATCCCATACCGCTGGGGGGGCACGGGCACGGGCACGGCGGGTGCAGCCAAACGCACGGGGACCGGCACCACGGTGGGTGGAGGGGCGCGCACGGGCGTGGTGGATGCAACAAAACGCACGGGGGCCGGCGACACGGTGGGTGGAGGGGCGCTCACGGGCACGGGCGCTGGCGTTGGCATGTGGCAGATGATCATTCTGCGCAATGGCGGTGGAGGTCTGTGGCTCGGAGTCGGAGTCGACTTCACCAAACTTGAAGACTAGTGGTAGATGATCATTCTGCACCATGGCAGTGGAGGTCTGCGGGAGGGGGGAGGGGAATGGGAGGTGAACAGTAAGGCCGCCCGTATTAAAAAGTGGCTCGGGCGCCATTAATTGAGAGGAAGGCGGGCGGCCATAGAAGTCAAAGGGCTCGCTTCCCAGTGAACCTGCATAGCGTAAAGCTCGCACGCTTCCCAGTGAGCCTGTGGATTGGAGGACAGCTTGCATGCCTCTCGGTCAGCCTGCGCACCGGACTGTGCTCGCACGCCTCCCATTCAATAAAGGTGAAGCAGCTGTGCGCACGGTACCTCCTACAGCCATTAAAACCAAGACACATGGCGTCACATGAATGGTTAACAGAACACCCACGTTTTGAATTGTACAAAGGTTTGAGATATTAAGTGGCAGCTATTTTTTCAAAATGCCTTTTTTGGTTGTTATTATTCGAGTGCGCCTTCTCTCAAAATGGACACGGAAAATACCACATCATGTCGGGCGCCATTCCATGATAGCATGCCAAGTTCCATGAATTTCAGACGAGTTTAGGATTTACTAGAATTTAAAAACCAGGCATCTCAATGTTTTGTCAGCAATCAATGGTGCCATGGTGTTCGAAATTCATTCCTATTTATTGCATGGGACCTAAGGATGCACCGAAGGACACATATTTGAGTTTTCAACCAATTTATATGCACCGCGGCATGTGCATGTAGTTCAAATTTGAATTATGCACATAAATGCATTGAAAACTCAGTTAATGCATAAAAATGTCCAAAAGAACCCTGAAAAATCACAAAAATTGACACAACACTCCTATTGTTCTATGTTGACACGAGAAATTTTTTGGAAGCAATAAGAGGTAGTGGATATCGTTTCGTCCCCAAAGGTGGGACATTCCCTACCGAAACCATGATGTTTGTTGTGAGAAGCTCTTGTTTGTGAGAAGCATATACCCAAACCTGCCCCAAACAGGACAAAGTTTTTACCACGGCATGTTGATGCCACTCCATGAAAGCATGCCAAGTTTCATGAATTTCAGACGAATTTTGGATTTACTAGAATTTAAAAACGAGGCATCTCAATGTTTTGCCGGCATTCAACCGTGCCCTAGTGTTTCAAATTCATCCCCATTTCTTGCATGGGACCTAAGCATGCACCCAAGGACACATATTTGATTTTTCAACCAATTTATATGCACTTGAGCATGTGTATGTAGTACAAATTTGAATTATGCACATAAATGCATTGAAAACTCAAATAATGCATAAAAAATATCCAAACAAACCCCCAAAAATCACAATAATTGACACAACACTCCTGTTGTTCTCTGTTGACACGAGAATTTTTTTTGAAAGCAATAAGAGGCAATGGATATTGTTTCGTCCCCAAAGGTGGGACGTTCCCTACCGAAACCATCATGCTTGTTGTGAGAAGCTCTGGTTTGTGAGAAGCATATACCCAAACCTGCCCCAAATGGGACAAATTTTTTAACACGACATGTTGATGCTGCTCCATGATAGCATGCCAAGTTTCATGAATTTCAGATGAGTTTTGGATTTACTAGAATTTAAAAACCAGGCATCTCAATGTTTTGTCAGCAATCAACAGTGGCCTGGTGTTTGAATTTCTTTCCCATCTCTTGCATGGGACCTAGAAATTCACCCAAGGAGACATATTAGATTTTTCAACCAACCTTAGTGCCTTGGAGCATGTGCGTGTAGTTAAAATTTGAATTATGCACATAAAATGCCTAGAAAACCCAGTTAATGCATAAAAATGTCCAAACGAACCCCAAAAAATCACAAAAATTGACACAAAATTCTTGTTGTTCTATGTTGACACGAGATTTTTTTGAAAGCAATAAGAGGCAATGGATACCGTTTCGTCCCCAGAGGTGGGACGTTCCCTATCGAAACCATCATGCTTGTTGTGAGAAGCTCTGGTTTGTGAGAAGCTTATACCCGAACCTGCCCCAAACGGGACAATTTTTTTACCATGGCATGTTGATGTCGCTCCATGATAGCATGCCAAGTTTCATGAATTTCAGACGAGTTTTGGATTTACTAGAATTTAAAAACCACGCATCTCAATGTTTTGCCGGCAATCAATGGTGCCCTGGTGTTTGAATTTTATTCCCATCTCATGCATGGGACCAATAAATTAACCAAGGACACACATGTGATTTTTCAACCAACTTTAGTTCATTGGAGCATGTGCTTGTAGTTCAAATTTGAATTATGCACACAAAATGCCTAGAAAACCCAGTTAATGTATAAAAAGGCCAAACGAACCCTGAAAAATTCCTAGATTGAACACAACACTCCTGTTGTTCTATGTTGACACTAGGATTTTTTTAAAGCAATAAGAGGCAACGGATATCGTCCCGTCACCAAAGGTGGTACTTTCCCTATCGAAACCATCATGCTTGTTGTGAGAAGCTCTGGTTTGTGAGAAGCTTATACCCGATCCTGCTCGAAATGGGACAAAATTTTCACCATGACATGTTGATGTTGCTCCATGATAGCATGCCAAGTTTCATGAATTTCAGACGAGTTTTGGATTTACTAGAATTTAAAAACCATGCATCTCAACGTTTTGCTGGTAATCAACAGTGCCATTATGTTTGAATTTCATTCCCATCTTGTGCAAGGGACCTAGAAATTCACCCAAGGACACACGTGTGATTTTTCAACCAACTTTGGTGCATTGGAGCATGTGCTTGTAGTTCAAATTTGAATTATGCACATAATGCCTAGAAAACCCAATTAATGTATAAAAAAGGCCAAACGAACCCCGGAAAATTCCAAGATTGAACGCAACACTCATGTTGTTCTATGTTGACACTAGAAATTTTTTGGAAGCAATAAGAGGCAACGGATTTCGTCTCGTCCCCAAAGGTGGTACGTTCCCTATCGAAACCATCATGCTTGTTGTGAGAAGCTCTGATTTGTGAGAAGCTTATAACCAAACCTGCCCCAAATGGGACAAAATTTCACCACGGCATGTTGATGCCAATCCATGATAGCATGCAAGTTTCATGAATTTCAGACGAGTTTTGGATTTACTAGAATTTAAAAACCAGGCATCTCAATGTTTTGCCGGCAATCAACAGTGCCCTCGTGTTTGAAATTCATTCCCATCTCTTGCATGGGACCTAGAAATTCACCCAAGGACACACATGTGATTTTTCAACCAACTTTGGTGCATTGGAGCATGTGCTTGTAGTTCAAATTTGAATTATGCACATAAAATGCCTAGAAAACCCAGTTAATGTATAAAAAAGGCCAAACGAACCCCAAAAAATTCCAAGATTGAACGCAACACTCCTGTTGTTTTATGTTGACATTAGAAATTTTTTGAAAGTAGTAAGAGGAAAAGGATATCGTCTCGTCCCCAAAGGTGGTACGTTCCCTATCGAAACCATCATGCTTGTTGTGAGAAGCTCTGGTTTGTGAGAAGCTTATACCCAAACCTACCCCAAATGGGACAAAATTTTCACCATGGCATGTTGATGCCGCTCCATGATAGCATGCCAAGTTTCATGAATTTCAGACGAGTTTTGGATTTACTAGAATTTAAAAACCAGGTATCTCAATGTTTTGCCGGCAATCAACAGTGCCGTGGAGTTTGAAATTCATTACCATCTCTTGCATGTGACCTAGAAATTCACCTAAGGACACACATGTGATTTTTCAACCAACTTTAGTGCATTGGAGCATGTGCTTGTAGTTAAAATTTGAATTATGCACATAAAATGCCTAGAAAACCTAGTTAATGTATAAAAAGGCCAAACGAACCTCGAAAAATTCATTCCCATTTCTTCCATGGGACCTAAGCATGCACTGAAGGACACAGATTTAATTTTTCGACCAATTTGTATGCACCAGAGCATGTGCATATAGTTTAATTTTGAACTGTGCACCTGAAATGGCTAGAAAACCAGTTTAATGTATGAAATGTCCAAACGAACCCTGAATAATACCAATTCTTTTATGACACACATATAGTTGCAAGTTCACTGCAGATAAAAGGTCTGGCAATTGAAACACCGTCCATTGCCGCCGTGACCCCATTTTGTAATTCAAATCAAGTAGATCCCGCACAGTTTATTCTCACCAACCGTGTGAGATGTAGTACAAAATATCTTGGAGCACCGTCGGTGTATAGTACCCCTATGGCTTACGCGAGAAGGTGCGTCGGCTATAGTCCACAGCCAGCGTGTCAAGCACAGTAGCTCGCTCCCCAAAACTCCTTCCGCTGCATCCCTCTCTGCTTCAATCCCTTGATTCAAATTTTCAGTAGCCCCGACATTTTACACCCGCCTCTGCATCCCTCACAATCTCAAAAATATCTGCTCGCCCTTGATCCAAATTTTTAGTAGCCCCGCCTTGTTACTCCCGCCTAGTAAAATTTTCAGTTGCCCCAGTATTTCCTCAAGCACAACCTCCGCTCACACAAACACACACAACCCTCAAAACCATTGGTAGGTTGCCGCCATCACCGACGCCTCCATCCTCAACCTCTGCCCGTGTGCTGGGGAGCTCGAGTAGCTAATGGCCAGAAAGAGGTTTATCGCGGCCTTTTCATCCGACGCCGGCGAGGTGGCCGCCGAGGTGTCCCCGTCGTCCTCCGTGGGCCCGATCCGCCGTCGCCGGTCCCCTGATCCGCCCGCCACCGTGCCCCTATGCCAGTTCGAGGACTTCCCCGTCCTCCCCCGGACCCGACAGATGACGAAGTTCTACCTCGGGGTCCGGCAGCGGCGGTGGGGGACGTGGGTCGCCGAGATTATAGATCGAGAGACCCACACCCGCCGGTGGCTCGGTAGCTTCAACACTGCTGAGCTCGCGGCCATGGAGTACGACCGTTGGCAGGTCTGCTACCATGGCGTGGCGGCTAGGCTCAATTTCCCCTTCGGCACATGTCCGGTCCACCTCGTTCCGCCGGAGCCAGGGGTGGTGAGCTCGGCTATGGCGCGGGAGGAGCGCGAGGCGTGGGAGCGTCTCGAGGCCAAGGCCGCCGACGAGGCCTACATGCAAGAGCTCCGCCGGCAGCACCCGGAGCTCGTGGAGGCAGAGCGGGCGATCTTTGCCGACGCGGAGGGCGGCGAGGTTATCACGCTCTCCTCTGATGACGAGGTCGAAGGTGGCAAGGACGGCGGGTGAGGGCGGCGAGGTTATCGTGCTCTCCTCTGAAGATGAGGTCGAAGGCGGCTGCGACAGCAGCGCAGAGGTCATCGAGGTGGTCCCCCAGGATGAGGAGATCGATGTCGACGAGTGGAGGAGTGCCTTTCCCAACGACCCCGACGACGGTACTGGCCCGGACCCTGCTCGCGGCACACCATACATGACAAGGAAGGATTGGCTCGACCTCTACTTCGACCGAAAGTAGTTTAGCTTAGTTTAAATTTATGTTTTATGTTCAGTTATGCAAAACTATCTATGTTTATGTTTGAATGCATGCTACTTTCGGTGAACCTGCTTTGAACTTGATCAAATTGAAGTTTACAACCTTAAGTTTAGGGGATCCACTAGAAAAGGCCAAAAATTGCTGGAGTATATATATATCCACTAAGGGTTTTAGTCCTTTAACTTTTTAAGGATCGCCTAGAGATGTCCTTATGACTTGTTTATTTCAGTTCTTCACAATGTGATGCTCTATATGTGCAACTATTTGCCGTGCAGTTCAATTTCATCAATAACAATTTCAACAATACCACTATGAATTACGATATTTGGTTGCTGTTAAGGATATTGCAGTTAACATGTCTTTTCGTTTTTCTATTGTTGTTTAGCAACATGCATTGTAACGAATGACTAAATATGCAATCCCAGGCTACATAGCAACAAGGAAGAGTGTTACCTTAATGTTCTGATGATGTCTAGATATACATGTAATAAAATCTTATATAATCGGATGGATGGAATGTTGTACTACATCATTTTTCAATTGTTGTTTAGCTTCTAATATTAACTTGGTGCTTTTAGGTACATATATCATTGTCAAAGATCCACACTTCGACCCTTTCTGCGCATGGGGCAATGAGATATTCACGAACCAACACCAAGTGAGGAAACTGATAAAGATTGTTACTAAAATGGGTCAAAAGATGTCAATTGAACTATTTGTTTACACTTTATGAAAGACAACAGTGAACTGCAGGATGGTAAGTAAAAACCCTGTAGCCTTCTTTTTACTGCCCGTAATGAGTTGTGTTAGATGACAATATCTCAATCTTTTTTATTTTGCAGTGGATCCTGAAGCAGTTTACTCAAGATTACCTCTCAAACTACATGATTGGCGGCCGGCCATCACAAGGGGTTGGACTAGAGTCCTGCATGCCTTCTTCATCCAGGAGAGCACAATAGGGCCATTCTGCTTCAGCTTGTTCAACAACTAGAATGTTTGTCGCCTCTTTCTTTACCATCTGTAATAGTATAAGTATAGAACCCTGGTACATCATTCTTTATTTGGTGCTTATGTAATTCTTAAACATATGTACTTGTGAATCGAATAATGCATTGGTTGTTTGAACCTGATGGATATGAATAAATCTATAGCCTACTTTCAAGTTTAAATTAGGTACAATTTTAAATAGCAACAATTAAATTAGGGCGAAATTACGTTGTTCAGGTCATTACGGCACACACGATTGGTAAAACACAAACGTTTGCGATTTACACCATAATCCGAGACGGTTCACAGAGAGGAAATGTGTGCAAGCATGCACACAGTTGCCATTCACAAAGCGTGTGTGATGTCAGACACTATCACATATGGTGTGGGAAAACTAAATGTGTGTGATTATCTACTGATACGTCTCCAACGTATCTATAATTTTTGATTGCTCCATGCTATTATATTATCTATTTTGGATGTTAATGGGCTTATTTTACACTTTTATATCATTTTTGGGACTAACCTATTAACCGGAGGCCCAACCCAAATTGCTGTTTTTTTTGCCTATTTTAGGGTTTCGCAGAAAAGGAAAATCAAACGGAGTCCAAACGGAATGAAACCTTCGGGAACGTGATTTTCGCAACAGACGTGATCCAATAGACTTGGAGTGGGCGTCAAGAAACGATCGAGGTGGGCACGAGGCAGGGGGGCGCGCCTACCCCCTGGGTGCACCCTCCACCCTCGTGGGCCCCTCGTTGCTCCACCGACATACTTCTTCCTCCTATATATATATGCACGTACCGCCCAAACATCCAGGAGCACCACGAAAACCTAATTCCACCACCGCAACCTTTTGTACCCGAGAGATCCCATCTTGGGGCCTTTTCCGGAGCTCCGCCGGAGGGGGCATTGTTCACGGAGGGCCTCTACATCAACTCCATGGCCTCTCCGGTGATGTGTGAGTAGTTTACTTCAGACCTTCGAGTCCATAGTTATTAGCTAGATGGATTCTTCTCTCTCTTTGGATCTCAATACAAAGTTCTCCTCGATCTTCTTGGAAGATCTATTCGATGTAATCTTCTTTTGCGGTTTGTTTGTCGAGATCTGATGAATTGTGGGTTTATGATCAAGTTTATGTATGAACAATATTTGAATCTCCTCTGAATTATTTCATGTATGATTGGTTTATCTTTGAAAGTCAATTTGAATTATCAGTTTGGTTTGGCCTACTAGATTGATCTTTCTTGCAATGGGAGAAGTGCTTAGCTTTGGGTTCAATCTTGCGGTGCTATATCCCAGTGACAGAAAGGGAACCGACACGTATTGTATTGTTGCCATCGAGGATAAAAAGATGGGGTTTATATCATATTGCATGAGTTTATCCCTCTACATCATGTCATCTTACTTAAGGCATTACTCTGTTCTTATGAACTTAATACTCTAGATGCATGCTGGATAGTGGTCGATGTGTGGAGTAATAGTAGTAGATGCAGAATCATTTCGGTCTACTTGTCGCAGACGTGATGCCTATATACATGATCATACCTAGATATTCTCATAACTATGCTCAGTTCTATCAATTGCTCGACAGTAATTCGTTTACCCACCGTAATACTTATGCTCTTGAGAGAAGCCACTAGTGAAACCTATGGCCCCCGGGTCTATCTTCCATCATATTAATCTTCCAACACTTAGTTATTTCTATTGTCGTTTATTTTACTTTGCATCTTTATTTCTCTTTATCATAAAAATACCAAAAATATTATCTTATCATATCTATCAGATCTCACTCTCGTAAGTGACCGTGAAGGGATTGACAACCCCTTTATCGCGTTGGTTGCGAGGTTCTTATTTGTTTGTGTAGGTGTGTGGGACTCGAGCGTGATCTCCTACTGGATTGATACCTTGGTTCTCAAAAACTGAGGGAAATACTTATGCTACTTTACTACATCGCACTTTCCTATTCAAGGGAAAACCAATGTAGTGCTCAAGAGGTAGCAAGAAGGATTTCTGGTGCCGTTGCCGGAGAGATTCGCGCCAAGTCAAGTCACGGTTTGACACCCGACAACGAGCCATTCCTAGCACCATTGCCGGAGTCTACGCACAAGTCAATACATACCAAGTACCCATCACAAACTCTTATCCCTCGCATTACATTATTTGCCATTTGCCTCCCGTTTTCCTCTCCCCCATTTCACCCTTGCCATTTTATTCGCCCTCTCTTTTCCGTTGTCGCTTTCTTGCTTGCCTTGTCGTTATGGCTAGTCCTCCATCTTCTCCGCTGTCTCTCGAGAATGAAGTTCTTAATTTTAAGCAAAGAGAGGGAGAAAATCTAAAAGACGCTTGGTATAGAGTTTGCAATGCTCAAAATAGATCTACCAGGAAGCAATCTACATCTGTTCTTCTCCGTAATTTTTATGTAGGCGCTACTCCTTGGTATAGATATATTCTTGATACCATTACCGGAGGGAATTTCCTGGGTAGCCACACTTTTGATTCTTATAATGCCATGATAGATTTGTTTGGCTCACCACCTCTTTTGGTTAATGGAACTATGTTAACTTTGGAACATGTGATGCAAAGGCTTGAAATTATTGAGAATAAAGTTGCTACTGTAGAGTTGATTGAGAATTTGGATAAAAATATCCACAACCAAATTACCCAATATGGATCTAAGGTGGGAGTTACTCTGAAAAGTTTTAAGGAAAAAGAACCCATAGTTAATGAAAGAATAGATCAAGATTCTACTAGAATCGGTAAACTTGAGGGAATTATCACCAACTTGGGGTCCGCTTTTTATTCCGTTAAAAATACTCAAAATCCTCCTACCAAAATTGCCAAGCTTGTTTATGTTCCTAAAAATAAGGGCGAATCCTCTAGTAAGGAAACTGCGGATTTAAAATCAATAAGTGTTCATCCCAATCTTTTTGCTATCATTAAGGAACCGTTTGCTACAAATGACTTTCTTGATTTTGTGCCTAGGAGTTTGATAATTAATAAAAAGTAAGAAACTCCTAGAGGTTATAAGTGTCTTATTGAAGAATTTCCCACCAAACATGGCAATACCGAGATCTATCCTTGCTTTTATGCCTAGCTAGGGGCGTTAACCGATAGCGCTTGTTGGGAGGCAACCCAATTTTATTTTTATTCCTTGCTTTTTGCTCACTCTTAGTAATAAATAATTTATCTATCCTATGTTTTTGTTGTGTTTTTTGTGTTTAATTAGTGTTTGTGCCAAGTAGAATCGTTGGGAAGACTTGGGGAAAGTCTTTTTGATCTTGCTGTAAAAAACGAAAACTTTAGTGCTCACGAGAATTGCTGCCATTTTTTATTGGAGAGTGCTATTTAGTTAATTATTTTTGCAGCTGATTAATATATAAATTACTCACGTCAAGAAATTTATTTTCTAATTTTTGGGGTTCCAGAAGTTTGCGTTAGCTACAAATTACCACAGACTGTTCTGTTTTTGACAGATTCTGTTTTTCGTGTGTTGTTTGCTTATTTTGATGAATCTATGGCTATTAATAGAGTTTATAAACCATAGAGAAGTTGGAATACAGTAGGTATAACACCAATATAAATCAAGAATGAGTTCATTACAGTACCTTGAAGTGGTGTTTTGTTTTGTTTCGCTAACGGAGCTCACGTGATTTTCTATTTTGAGTTTTGTGTTGTGAAGTTTTCAATTTTTGGGTAAAGATTTGATGGATTATGGAACAAGGAGTGGCATGAGCCTAAGCTTAGGGATGCCCAAGGCACCCCAAGGTAAAATCCAAGGACACCAAAAAGCCTAAGCTTGGGGATGCCCCAGAAGGCATCTCCTCTTTCGTCTTCGTCTATCGGTAACTTTACTTGGAGCTATATTTTTATTCACCACATGATATGTGTTTTGCTTGGAGCGTCTTGTATGCTTTGAGTCTTTGATTTTTAGTTTACCACAATCATCCTTGCTGTACACACCTTTTTAGAGAGACACACATGAATTGAAATTTATTAGAATACTCTATGTGCTTCACTTATATCTTTTGAGTTACATAGTTTTTGCTCTAGTACTTCACTTATATCTTTTAGAGCACGGCGGTGGTTCTATTTTGTAGAAATAATTGATCTCTCATGCTTCACTTATAGCATTTTGAGAGTCCTTTAGAACAACATGGCAATTTGCTTTTAGGCATAATAAAAACTTTCATATAAGTGCATTGAATACCATGAGAAGTTTGATACTTGATGATTGTTTTGAGATATGGAGATGATGATATTAGAGTCATGCTAGTTGAGTAGTTGTGAATTTGAGAAATACTTGTGTTGAAGTTTGTGATTCCCGTAGCATGCACGTACGGTGAACCATTATGTGATGAAGCCGGAGCATGATTTATTTATTGAATGTCTTCCTTATGAGTGACGGTGGGGACGAGCGATGGTCTTTTCCTACCAATCTATCCCCCTAGGATCATGCGCGTAATACTTTGTTTCGATAACTAATAGATTTTTGCAATAAGTATGTGAGTTCTTTATGACTAATGTTGAGTCCATGGATTATACGCACTCTCACCCTAGTATCGCGCAACTTTCGCCGGTGCCATAAACCCACCATATACCTTCCTCAAAACAGCCACCATACCTACCTATTATGGCATTTCCATAGACATTCCGAGATATATTGCCATGCGACTTTCCACCGTTCCGTTATTATGACACGCTTCATCCTTGTCATATTGCTATGCATGATCATGTAGTTGACATCGTATTTGTGGCAAAGCCACCGTTCATAATTCTTTCATACATGTCACTCATGCATCATTGCACATCTCGATACACTGCCGGAGGTATTCACATAGAGTCATATTTTGTTCTAAGTATTGAGTTGTAATTCTTGAGTTGTAAGTAAATAAAGTGTGATGATCATCATTGTTAGAGCATTGTCCCAGTGAGGAAAGGATGATGGAGACTATGATTCCCCCACAAGTCGGGATGAGACCCCGGACGAAAAAAGGAAAAAAGGCCAAAAAAAGAAGAAGAAAGAAGGCCCAAATAAAAAAAATGAGAGAAAAAGAGAGAAGGGACAATGTTACTATCCTTTTACCACACTTGTGCTTCAAAGTAGCACCAAGATATTCATGATCGAGAGTCTCCTATGTTGTCACTTTCATATACTAATGGGAATTTTACATTATAGAACTTAGCTTGTATATTTCAATGATGGGCTTCCTCAAAATTTCCCTAGGTCTTCGTGAGCAAGAAAGTTGGATGCACACCCACTTAGTTTCTTTTGTTGAGCTTTCATATACTTATAGCTCTAAGTGCATCCGTTGCATGGCAATTCCTACTCACTCACATTGATATCTATTGATGGGCATCTCCATAGCCCGTTGATACGCCTAGTTGATTTGAGACTATCTTCTCCTTTTTGTCTTCTCCACAACCACCATTCTATTCCACATATAGTGCTATATCCATGGCTCACGTTCATATATTGCGTGAAGATTGAAAAAGTTTGAGAACATCAAACGTATGAAACAATTGCTTGGCTTGTCATTGTGGTTGTGCATGATTTAAATATTTTGTGTGGTGAAGATAGAGCATAGACAGACTATATGATTTTGTAGGGATAACTTTCTTTGGCCATCTTATTTTGAGAAGACATGATTGCTCAGTTAGTATACTTGAAGTATTATTATTTCTATGTAAATATTAAACTTTTATCATGAATCTTTCGGATCTGAACATTCATGCCACAATAAAGAAAAAATACATTGAGAAATATGTTAGGAAGCATTCCACATCAAAAATTCTTTTTTATCATTTACCTACTCGAGGACGAGCATGAATTAAGCTTGGGGATGCTTGATATGTCTCCAACGTATCTATAATTTTTGATTGCCCCATGCTATTATATTATCTATTTTGGATGTTATTGGGCTTATTTCTACACTTCTATATCATTTTTGGGACTAACCTATTAACCGGAGGCCCAACCCAAATTGCTGTTTTTTTCTATTTCAGTGTTCCGCAGAAAAGGAATATCAAACAGAGTCCAAACGGAATGAAACCTTCGGGAACGTGATTTCCTCAACAAACGTGATCCAGGAGACTTGGAGTGGGCGTCAAGAAACAATCGAGGAGGCCACGAGGCAGGGGGGCGCGCCCTCCACCCTCGTGGGCCCCTCGTTGCTCCACCGACCTACTTCTTCCTCCTATATAAGTCCACGTACCCCGCAAACATCCAGGAGCACCACGAAACCTAATTCCACTTCTGCAACCTTCTATACCCGAGAGATCTCATCTTGGGGCCTTTTTCGGAGCTCCGCCGGAGGGGGCATTGATCACGGAGGGCCTCTACATCAACTCCATGGCCTCTTCGGTGATGTGTGAGTAGTTTACTTCAGACCTACGGGACCATAGTTATTAGCTAGATGGCTTCTTCTCTCTCTTTGGATCTCAATACAAAGTTCTCCTTGATTCTCTTGGAGATCTATTCGATGTAATCTTCTTTTGCGGTGTGTTTGTCGAGATCCGATGAATTGTGGGTTTATGATCCAGATTATCTATGAACAATATTTGAATCTCCTCTGAATTCTTTTATGTATGATTGGTTTATCTTTGCAAGTCTCTTCGAATTATCAGTTTGGTTTGGCCTACTAGATTGATCTTTCTTGCAATGGGAGAAGTGCTTAGCTTTGGGTTCAATCTTGTGGTGCTCGATCCCAGTGACAGTAGGGGAAACGACATGTATTGTATTGTTGCCATCGAGGATAAAAAGATGGGGTTTATATCATATTGCATGAGTTTATCCCTCTACATCATGTCATCTTGCTTAAGGCAGTACTCTGTTCTTATGAACTTAATACTCTAGATGCTTGCTGGATAGCGGTCGATGTGTGAAGTAATAGTAGTAGATGCAGAATCGTTTCGGTCTACTTGTCGCAGACGTAATTCCTATATACATGATCATGCCTAGATATTCTCATAACTATGCTCAATTCTATCAATTGCTCGATAGTAATTTGTTCACCCACTATAATACTTATGCTATCTTGAGAGAAGCCACTAGTGAAACCTATGGCCCCCGGGTCTATCATCCATCATATTAATCAACCGTTATTTCCATTACTGTTCATTTTGCAATCTTTACTTTCAATCTATATCATAAAAATACCAAAAATATTTATCTTACATTATCATCTCTATCAGATATCACTCTTGCAAGTGGTCGTGAAGGGATTGACAACCCCTTTATCACGTTGGTTGCGAGGTTCTTATTTGTTTGTGTAGGTACGAGGTGACTCGTGTGTGGTCTCCTACTGGATTGATACCTTGGTTCTCAAAAACTAAGGGAAATACTTATGCTGCTTTACTGCATCATCCTTTCCTCTTCAAGGGAAAACCAACACAGTGCTCAAGAGGTAGCATTGACCATCGTGAAAGAAGACATGGAGGATCTGGTTGACGGAGGGCTGATCGCCCACGAGTCTTGGCGGCTTCCGGGGGACGAGACCGAGCCGCAACCGCAAGAGGGTGAGTGTGTCCTACTTGCGACCCACGTCGACCGCGGTTTTTCTTTGCCCCCCATCCTTTCTTCCAGGGTTTTCTGAATTTCTTCGGAGCCCAACTTCATCACTTTTCCGCCAACACTATCACATACCTCGCTGCCTATGTGTCCATGTGCGAGAAGTTTCTGGTTTGTCGACCGCACTGGGGCCTCTTTAAACACATATTCACCTGCCACTCTCAGTCGGTAAAAAAGGCCAATCCGAGTGATGAGAGGACACACGTGATCCAGATGTGTGGGGGTTTAGGGATCCAGATGAGGAACAAAAGCACTTTCCCTGTCATGATTTTTCCCGAGTCCGTTAGGGGGTGGCAATCGACCTGGTTCTACTATAAGGATGAACCGACTCCAGGTCAGTCGACCGGTCTTCCTCCGTATTCCATCGAGCGAGTCGAGAAGCCTTCTTCGTTGAGAGTGACTCCAGAGGAGAAAGATGAGGTTGCTATGCTGGTTGAGCGAGTGGTCCAACTTGTCCATGATGGCGTGACTGGTATGGATTTGCTAGAAGCATTTCTGAGTCGACGCATTCAGCCGCTCCAGGCTCGTGACCACCCAATGTGGTTGTACTCGAGCGTTGAGGATAACAATCGAATTCACCCGAAGGAAGTCGGCGAGGAGACGGTGGAGCTGTGGTTACAAGGCATCACTGGGAATAAGGACAACCCCAGGGGTTCCAGAAGGGTTCCTCCACTCGACAACACCACTGAGCCTGACAAGGTTCAATTCTTTCCTTCCGAGTGTATTTTGCTCTGATATGTGTTTAACATTTGAAACTGATTAATATCCACTCGACTCTATCCTTTGCAGACCTTTACTGAACTGTACTCGATGCCCAATGGAGAGCAAGAGCAGGAGGGAGAGGCGAGCGGGGGTGACAGCGGCGACTGGCACTTGGACGGAGGAGGAGACAATGAGAGCGAGGACTCGAGCAGTGGCGAGGAGGTCGACTCTTCGCCTCACACAGAGAGGCACTCCAAACAGAGGCAGGATCCAGCAAGCATTCGGGGCAAAATGACTCCTCCGACTGGACAACCTTTAAAGCATACTCAGACGTCTTCTCCTGTGCCGACTTAAAAAGCTCCCAAGCAGCCCAAAGTCATGAAGTCAAAACCCCGAAAGGCTCTGCCCAAGATTAAAGTGCCTGTCCCCATCGCTTCTGGGTAACTATTGAGCCCAACTCTTTAGTTTTCGCATGATTCAAACTTTGGTCGACTCACTTTCCTGTTTTGACCGAGTGAATTCTGAATTTTGTCGTGCTACCTCTGGGACTTCCATTTACCAAGATGACGAAGATGAAGAGATGGAAGACGCGGTCACCTCTCATGCAGGTAAAACTCTTTGCCCTTCTATCATTATTTAATCTGTTCTTTTGATGGTCGAGTGAATTCCTGTAAACGATTTCTTTACAGCTTCGCCCAATGTCATTGAGCTTCCGGATGATGACGAAGACGTGCCGCAGAGGACCATGGGAATGAGGGGCAAGGCTTCGAGAAAGAAGGCATCCGCTAGCCAAACGTCTTAGTCGGTGCCGGTGACGGAGCCAGTGGTTCAACAGCCTGAAGATGCGAACAAGACCTCTGTCACCTTTGCTATTCCAGTGTCGAGTGAACGCCCTTCATAGTTGACCGTGCCTGTCCCTGCTTTATCTGTTCAATGTCACACCTCGGATTCTCAGGCTGCTGCGACTGAACCGACAACTCCATTCTTCACCACCCACCACGTCCCGAAGGATCAAGCAAGAGTCGCAGCAGAAGCTATACACCAAGCGGTCCTGATGATGGAGCGGGTGAAGACCGTGCATGAGAATAGTCAAGATGCTTATGATGCCAGTGCAGCCCTCCGAGCCAATGTCCAGGTAAGTTGGTTTCCGACTGAACTCTTATGTTGTCGCTTGTTCTGTTAGGATATGCTACTCGAAAAAACTCTTCTTTGTGCGTCCATCTGTTAGTCTGCTCTTCGCATCTGCACACCCACTGGGTGTTTTAATTTACGTCGAATATTTTTCCCAGTTGAGTCGACTAGGTTGTGTCGATTGTAGTTTTTGGACTAGTGGGAGCACGCAGAGTGCACCCACTTGGTGTAGTCCCCGAGGCCGCCGTCGAATGTGTGATTCCGCTGGGGCCTAGATAAAAATATCTTCTCCTTCCGTTCTTCCACTCGGTCTGGGCGGACCATGTCGAGTGGAACCTGGATCAGTGGGGGCACACAGAGTGCACCCACTGGGTGTAGTCCCTGAGACCGCGATCGACTGCGGGTAGTCGGTTGGGGTCTGAGAATGACTATTGCTGGCTTTTTTTCTTCCACTCAGTCTTGGAGAACCATGTCGAGTGGAATCTGAACCAGTGGGGGCACGCTAAGTGCACCCACTGGGTGTAGTCCCTGAGACTACTGTCGAATGTTTGATTTTGCAGTAGTCTTAGAGTTCTTTTCACTCGGAAGCGAATAATCTTTGATCCTGTCCATTGATGTATCTTTTTGCTGACTGCAGAAATCCTGTGAGCTTATCTCCAAGTTTGCCGACTTCGAGGAGAAGCAGAGGTAGCTCAACCTTGACTTGGAGCTGGCCAATCAAAATTTGAAAAAGGCTAAAGACGAAGTAGCTGGTACGAAAGGTAACGACCTATCGACTGTCTATGTTGACCATTTCTCAAGTTATCTCTTCGTTCTTCTCTTTGACCCGAGTGCACATTCTTCAGAGAAAATGAAGCAAGCTCTAGTACAGAAGGACCTTGACCTTGCAGCTGCGCAGAAGGAGGCTCAGGAGAAGACATCACTCGCTGACAAGAAGCTGGCTTCAGTCGGGGCACTGGAGGAAGACAACGCCAAGCTAAAGGCACCCCTTACCGAAGCCAACAAAGAAGTGACCCGTCTGGAGAAAGACAAAGTTGCTTTGAACAAGAAGATTGAAGGAATTTCCCATAAGAGAAATGACCTGGAGGCTTATCTGGGGGCACTCGCCAAGAAGTTGTTCCTTATGCTCGAAGGTATTTTTCCTTATCCAATTGTTTAGCCATCGTTGATTCACCATAAAACCGTCGACTCATTATCTCTTTGTGTTTGTAGAATTCTGTCAAAACTTTGAGGACGAAACTGAGCGGATCAAGACAGGCCTGGACCCCATCCTTTCCCCTGTCGGTGATGAAGCTGCCATGAACGTGCTCCGACTGGAATCCCGCGTCGCCAGCGTTACGGACTACCTTGCACGTCTGAAGGTTGCGGTGTCACGGATTGACTCAGCGCTTTGGCCACGGGAGACGCTCCAGAATGACCTCGAGTCTTTGATGACCTGACTCAATGAGGTCCCTGGCCGAGTGCAGGAGTGGAAGAAGTCATCTTCTTGCTGCGGCGCGGACGTAGCTCTGTCGCTAGTTCGAGTCCACTGCAAGGAGGCCAAGGAGGAAAAGCTAGTAGTGATCAAGGTTGCCAATACCAGGAGACACGACTTCCAGTCCTTCATGGAGACCTTCATTGCTGCCACCACTCGAATTGCAGATGGAATTGACCTGGACGAGTTCGTCGAGCCTGCCAGTCCTCCACCCGCGGAGTGAACAAACTTTTATAATCCGATTGAATTTGCCTCGGTATGCTGAGTGGTCTTGTAATAGTTTGAACTCTTTCGGGCCTGATGCCTGAGTCCTTTGAACTATGGTCTGGTACCTCTTAGGTTTTATCTGAACTTGGTTGCTTTTGAATCTCTTGGCTTTGATTCTTCGATCTGTATTGCTATTGACTTTGTGGTGCAGCTCAGTTGAGTGGATCATAGACAAGGGCATCCGATGCCGTCCATGACCTGCTCATCGTCTTTTTTGCAGGTAAGGATGGAGAGGACGTTGTATTTGTGTCGTAGCTCCAAGGATAAGGTCGTGGTCGATCTGCACCTCATCGTCCTTGTGGATAAGGATGGAGCGGACGTTGTATTTGTGTCGTAGCTCTGAGGATAAGGTTGTGGTCGACCTACACCTCATCGTCCTTGCGGATAAGGATGGAGCGGACATTGTATTTGTGTCGTAGCTCCAAGGATAAGGTCATGGTCAACCTGCACCTCGTCGTCCTTGCGGATAAGGATAGAGCGTTTTACAAACTTAGGCGAGTACGAGATTGCAGCTAAGCCCCCGAGTGGGAGGATTGCTCTCCACTCGGTAGGATTTTTCAAACTTAGGCGAGTACTGGACTGCAGCTAAGCCCCTAAGTGGGACGATTGCTCACCACTCGGTAGAATTTTTTAAACTTAGGCGAGTACTAGACTGCAGCTAAGCCCCCGAGTGGGAGGATTGCTCTCCACTCAGTAGGATTTTTTAAACTTAGGCGAGTTGCAACTAAGCCCCCGAGTGGGAGGATTGCTCTCCACTCGGTAGGATTTTTTTAAAACTTAGGTGAATCAGGTTCGTAGCTAAGCCCCCGAGTGAGCGGATTGCCCCTCACTCGGTGGGATTTTGTTTTTTGAAACTTAGGTGAATTGGATTCGCGACTAAGCCACCCACTGGGTGATTTTGGACACATGTATAAGTAACAACAATCATTTAGGAGACTGCAAAACCATGTCTTTGATAAACAAATTGAAAGGTACTTCTTCTTACATCTCGACAGTCTGAATGCTTAAGTGTTAAAGTGGCGGAGAAGCTCTACATTCCAGGTGTGTGGCTCGTCTTTCTTGTGTTCCACATCATACATGTGATATGCACCGTTGTGGAGCACTTTGGTGATGATGAAGGGGCCTTCCCAGGCAGGAGCAAGCTTGTGTGGACGTTGCTGGTCCACTCGGAGAACCAGGTCTCCCTCCTGAAATTCTCGACCTCTGACGTTTCTAGCGTGGAAACAACGCATGTCTTGTTGATAGATGGTCGACCTGATCATGGAAATTTCTCTTTCCTCTTCCAGAAGATCAACCACATCTTGCCGGGTTTGCTCTGCTTCTGCCTCTGAGAAGAGTTCCACTCGCGGGGCATTATGTAGTAAATCAGTCGGTAGCACAGCCTCGGCTCCATAAACCAGGAAGAAGGAAGTCTGGCCAGTCGACCGATTTGGCGTTGTCCTCAGGCCCCATAGTATTGTTGGTAACTCATCTACCCAGGTGCCAGCTGCATGCTTGAGGTCTCGCATCAATCTGGGTTTCAACCCTTGGAGGTACAAACCATTTTCTCTTTCCGCTTGTCCATTCGACTGTGGGTGAGCGATTGAAGCATAGTCGACCTGAGTGCCTTGGGAAGCACAGAAAACTCTGAACTCATCTGAATCAATGTTTGAACCATTGTCTGTGATGATGCTGTGCGGGGCTCCAAATCTGAATGTTAACCCCCAGACGAAGCTGACGGCAGTGCCCGAATCGAGGCTCTTGATGGGCTTGGCTTCAATCCATTTAGTGAACTTGTCGACTACAACAAGTAGGTGAGTGAAACCACTTCTGCCCGTCCTTAAGGGTCCAACCATATCCAACCCCAAACGGCAAATGGCCAGATGAGTGGAATGGTCTTCAAGGCTGAAGCGGGCTTGTGAGACATGTTGGAGTAGAACTGGCAACCCTCACACTTTTCGACTATTTCCTTTGCCATTTCATTTGCTCGCGGCCAGTAAAAACCTGCTAGGTATGCTTTGGCCACTATTGTCCGCGAGGACGTATTGTGACCACAGGTCCCCGAGTGGATATCATTGAGAATCATTCGACCTTCTTCTAGGGTAATGCATCGCTGAGCAATTCCAGTCACACTTTCTCTATACAGTCGACCGCTTATCATGGTGAAGGCTTTAGATCAACGGACGACCTGTCGTGCTTCATCTTTGTCTTCTGGCAGTTCTTTCCTGAGAATATATGCAAAGGCTTGAAATTATTGAGAATAAAGTTGCTACTGTGTAGAGTTGATTGATAATTTGGATAAAAAGATCCACAACCAAATTACCCAATATGGATCTAAGGTGGGAGTTACTCTGAAAAGTTTTAAGGAAAAAAGAACCCATAGTTAATGAAAGAATAGATCAAGATTCTACTAGAATCGATAAACTTGAGGGAATTATCACCAACTTGGGGTCCACTTTTTCTTCCGTTAAAAATACTCCAAATCCTCCTACCAAAATTGCCAAGCTTGTTTATGTTCCTAAAAATAAGGGTGAATCCTCTAGTAAGGAAACTGCAGATTTCAAATCAATAAGTGTTCATCCCAATCTTTTTTCTATCATTAAGGAACCGTTTGCTACAAATGACTTTCTTGATTTTGTGCCTAGGAGTTTGATAATTAATAAAAAGGAAGAAACTCCTAGAGGTTATAAGTGTCTTATTGAAGAATTGCCCACCAAAGATGGCAATACCTAGATCTATCCTTGCTTTTATGCATAGCTAGGGGCGTTAAACGATAGCACTTGTTGGGAGGCAACCCAATTTTATTTTTATTCCTTGATTTTTGCTCCTGTTTAGTAATAAATAATTAATATAGCCTCTTTTTTGTTTGTGTTTTTTTGTGTTTAATTAGTGTTTGTGCCAAGTAGAACCGTTGGGTAGACTTGGGGAAAGTCCTTTTGATCTTGCTGTAAAAAACAGAAACTTTAGCGCTCACGAGAATTGTTGCCATTTTTTTGAAGAGTGCTATTTAGTTAATTATTTTTCGCAGATGATTAATAGATAAATTCCTCACGTCCAGCAATTTATTTTAGGATTTTTGGGGTTCCAGATCTTGCACTAGCTACAGATTACTACAAACTGTTCTGTTTTTGACAGACTCTGTTTTTCTTGTGTTGTTTGCTTATTTTGATGAATCTATGGCTAGTAAAAGTGTTTATAAACCATATAGAAGTTGAAATACAGTAGGTTTAACACCAATATAAATAAATAATTAGTTCACTACAGTACCTTGAAGTGGTGTTTTGTTTCCTTTCGCTAACGGAGCTCACGAGATTTTCTATTTAAGTTTTGTGTTGTGAAGTTTTCATGTTTTCGGTGAAGATTTGATGGATTATGGAACAAGGAGTGTCAAGATACTAAGCTTGGGGATGCCCATGGCATCCCAAGGTAAAATTCAAGGACACCAAAAAGCCTAAGCTTGGGGATGCTCCGGAAGGCATCCCCTCTTTCGTCTTCGTCCATCGGTAACTTTACTTGGAGCTATATTTTTATCCGCCACATTTATGTGTTTTACTTGGAGCGTCTTGTATGATTTGAGTCTTTGCTTTTTAGTTTACCACAATCATCCATGATGTACACACATTTTGAGAGAGACTCACATGATTTGATATTTATTAGAATACTCTATGTGCTTCACTTATATCTTTTGAGCTATATTGTTTTTGCTCTAGTGCTTCACCTATATATTTTAGAACACGGCGGTGGTTTTATTTTATAGAAATAATTGATCTCTCATGCTTCACTTATATTATTTTGAGAGTCCTTTAGAACAACATGGCAATTTGCTTTTAGGCATAATAAAAACTTTCATATAAGTGCATTGAATACTAAGAGAAGTTTGGTACTTGATGATTGTTTCGAGATAGTGATATCAAAGTTGTGCTAGTTGAGTAGTTGTGAATTTGAGAAATACTTGTGTTGAAGTTTGCAAGTCCCGTAGCATGCACGTATGGTAAACATTGTGTAACAAATTTGAAACATGAGGTGTTATTTGATTGTCTTCCTTATGAGTGGCGGTCGGGGACGAGCGATGGTTTTTTCCTACCAATCTATCCCCCTAGGAGCATGCGCGTAATACTTTGTTTTTGATGACGTGTAGATTTTTGCAATAAGTATGTTAGTTCTTTATGACTAATGTTGAGTCCATGGATTATACGCACTCTCACCCTTCCATCATTGCTAGCCTCTTCGGTGCCGTGCATTACCCTTTCTCACCTTTAGAGTTGGTGCAAACTTCGCCGGTGCATCCAAATCTCGTGATATGATACGCTCTATCACACATAAACCTCCTTATATCTTCCTCAAAACAGCCACCATACCTACCTATTATGGCATTTCCATAGCCATTCCGAGATATATTGCCATGCAACTTTCCACCGTTTTGTTTATTATGACACGCATCATCATTGTCATATTGCCTTGCATGATCATGTAGTTGACATCATATTTGTGGCAAAGCCACCGTTCATAATTTTTCATACATGTCACTCATGAGTCATTGCACATCCCAGTACACCGCCGGAGGCATTCATATAGAGTAATATCTTGTTCTAGTATCGAGTTGTAATGATTGAGTTGTAAATAAATAGAAGTGTGATGATCATCATTAATAGAGCATTGTCCCAAATAAAAAAAGAAAAGAGAAAGGCCAAAAAAAGGAAAAAAAATAAGGCCCAAAAAATAAAAAATAAATAAAAAGGGGCAATGCTACTATCCTTTTTCCACACTTGTGCTTCAAAGTAGCACTATGATCTTTATGATAGAGAGTCTCTTGTTTTGTCATTTTCATATACTAGTGGGAACTTTTCATTATAGAACTTGGCTTGTATATTCCAACAATGGGCCTCCTCAAGTTCCCTAGGTCTTTGTGAGCAAGCAAGTTGGATGCACACCCACTTAGTTTCTTTTGTTGAGCTTTCATACATGTATAGCTCTAGTGCATCCGTTGCATGGCAATCCCTACTCCTTGCATTGACATCAATTGATGGGCATCTCCCTAGCCCATTGATTAGCCACGTCGATGTGAGACTTTCTCCTTTTTTGTCTTCTCCACATAACCCCCTTCATTATATTCTATTCCACCCATAGTGTTATATCCATGGCCCAAGCACATGTATTGCGTGAAAGTTGAAAAAAAGTTTGAGATTACTAAAGTGTGAAACAATTGTTTGGCTTGTCATCGGGGTTGTGCATGATGAGACACTACAAAAAAAAGACACATCCGTGACATTTTGGGCCAAACGATTTTTTTCTGTCATACATATGACACTTCTATGACGATAATTGTGACATAACCCGGTATCATCATAGATGTGGTGGGATCCTACTTCTATGACAAAAAATCATGACAAAAAATGGGCTTTTCGTCCTGGGCGGGCCGGAGACGCAGCTGCATGACATTCATTGGGCCGTCCATGATGGAAAAAACCATGGTAGAAGCGAGGGGGAGGAAAATTTCGAGGAGTTCTCGGTTACGGTGGGAGGTCGGGGGACGAGCGATGCGTGTTTCTCTCATACACGTACGCGCGTGTGTGCGAGGCGTTGGCTCTAACTGAACCTGAGCGAGGCATTGGGCTCTAACTGAACCTGAGCGATTGCACTGTAGGCTACGCGTTACTGAACCCGAGCGATCGATCGATGGATGTTAACTGAACCCGATCGAGCGATTCCTTCGCTACTGCTGCTAACTGAAGGTGATCGATGCTTCCTCTGGGATGAACAGTGAGCGTTGCGGGGGGGGGGGGGGGGGGGGGGGGTTGGATGAACAATGAGCGGTGGCGTTGCCTCTGGATGAACAGGACCCTGTGGTGTGCTGGAGGGCTGGATGAACAGTAGACGGTGGAGGGGTGCCCGTGGAGGTGTGGTTGAACAGGACCCCGTGGTGTGGAGGGCTGGATGAACAGTAGATGGTGGAGGGGTGCCCGTGGAGGGGTGGTTGAACAGTAGCCGGTGGAGTATCGCGCGGTGGGGGTTGGATGAACAAGAGCCCGTGGAGGCTGGAGGAGGTCGACGGTAGCCCATGGAGTCTAGAGGAGGTTGACGGTGGAGATGAACAGTATCCCGTGGAGTCCCGTTTTGCGGTACGCCACACCCCTCCCGATGAACATGACCCCCGTTTCGACCGTAACGCTCCAACACAAGTCCGTTTCGTCAGTTTTGCGATACACCACACCCCTCCCGATCAATAGGACCCCCGTTTCGACCATAGGAGATCCGTTTCCTCCGTTTTGTGGTACGCCACACCCCTCCCGATCAACATGACCCCCGTTTCGACTGTAGGAGGTCCGTTTCCTCCGTTTTGCGGTATGCCAGACCCGTCCCGATGAACAGGATCCCGTTTCGAACGTGGCCGGTCGAACACAAGGCCGTTTCCTCCGTTTTGCGGTACGCCAGGCCTCATTTCCATCTCCTGTTCCGTCCAAGCCCTCCCAGTGAACATGACCACACATTCTGTTCTGACCCAGCCGGTTGGCTCCCACGCGTTCTGTTGCCTCTCGATGAACACGACGCATTCTGTTGCCTCCCCATGAACACGACGACGATGCTATTTCTCCGTTCCGACCCAGCCATGTACACGAGCCCTGGTCGTACGTATGCGCGAGTAGGCGTTCGAGACCCCGCCCGTATGTACACATATGTGGCCGTATTTTCTTTCTTGCACCCTGGCCGCTGTACGTACGTGTACATGCTATGTGCGCTCCTCTACTACGACACGTACGCGCCTCTACTACGACACGTACGTGCCTCTACTACGACACGTGCGCGCCTCTACATCCACCAGTATATATGTACGTAGACGTTCGCGACCAGAATGACAACGCTACGTGCGATTCGACCAGGTGGGTCCCGACTGTCAGGCACTTCCTTATGTGCGAAGATGTAGCTAGTGGGTCCCAGTAGTCAGGGGGAAACGTTTTTTTCGCGAAATACAGTGGCCCGTCCGGTGGGTCCCAACTGTCAGGTGGAGGAATCATTATTTTCCGTGTAATAAGGAGGCACTTCCTTGCTGCGGCCGTGGGCCCAGCTGTCAGCCTCTCCACGTACAGTCCACGTCCGATGGAAGTCGTTCCTTGACCACATTGACCACGCCGCGCCGAGAGCACCAGGGCGGTGGACGACGACGAGGCCTAGGAAGGGGACGACGGGGAGCCAGGGAAGACACGGCAGTGGAAGCCCGCGCGAAGAGGAGTACGAGGGTTCACTGGTTCGGCTGCGGTGTGAGGCTGCCGTCGCCGCAGGGCCTGGCCAGCGGTGGGAATAGTAGGGGCGGTGAGGCCTCTGCGGCAGCACAGCCGGCCACGGGAAGCAGGAGCATGCAGCACGACCGGCGCTGCTTTGGGCGGCTGGAGCAAGAAGACCAGAGGTTGTAGAAGCACTACGGCCGTTGGATGGACATCGTACGGTCACTAGAGCTAGAATCGTTTATATTGACTAAGTTGACAAAGCCCTCCGTCCCCGTCAACTTAGTAGGTCCACAAGTCAGCCTCCCACCAAGGTGGGTCCCAGCTAGCAGGGGGTATTCATTTTTTGTGCGTAATAAGGAGGCACTTCCGGTGGGTCCGAGCTGATAGCAGGGGGGACGTTTTTTCCTGAAATACGGTGGCCCTCGGGTGGGTCCCAGCAGTCAGGGGCAAATGTTTTTTTCACGAAATACTGGTGGGCGTCCGGTGGGTCCCTGCTGTCAGGTGGAGGAATAATTATTTTCCACATAATAAGGAGGCACTTCCTTGCGGCTGCCATGGACCCAGCTGTCAGCCTCTCCACGTACTATATTCTTCCGATGGAATTTGGTCATTAACCACATTGACCACGCTGCACCGAGAGCACCACGGCGGTGGATGACGGCGAGGCCTAGGAAGGGGACGACACGGAGCCGGGGAAGATGCGGCAGTGGATGCCCACGCGGAGAGGAGTACGAGGGTTCACTGGTTCGGCTGCGCTGTCGTCGCCGCAGAATAACAGGGGGTGTGGGTGAGTGGAGTGGAGGGATGGCCTGGCCAGCGGTGGGAGTAGTATGGGGGCGGTGAGGCCTCCGCGGCAGCACAGCCGGCCACGGGAGGCAGGAGCAGGCAGCATGACCGGCGCTGCTTTGGGCGGCTGGAGCAAGATGATCAGAGGTTGAAGAAGCACTACGGCCGTTGGATGGACATCGTACGGTCAGTCGAGCTAGAATCATGCATATTGACTAAGTTGACATAGCCCTTCGTCCCCGTCAACTTAGTAGGCTCACTATACTGGGTCCCAGCTAGCAGGGGGAGTATTCATTTTTTTGTGCGTAATAAGGAGGCACTTCCTTGCGTGCGAAGATATAGCTGGTGGGTCCGAGCTATCAGCGGCGGTAACATTTTTTTCGCGAAATACAGAGGCCCTTTCGGTGGGTCCCAGATGTCAGGTGGAGGAATCATTATTTTGCGTGTAATAAGGAGGCATTTCCTTGCGTGCGTCCGTGGACCCAGCTGTCAGTCTCTTCATGTACAGTCCACTTCAGATGCATGTCGGTCATTGACCATGTTGACCACGCCACGCTGAGAGCACCAGGGCGGTGGACGACGGCGAGGCCTAGGAAGGGAACGACATGGAGGCAGGGAAGACTCGGCAGTTGTTTTTGTTTCCCAAGCGGAGGGGAGTACGACTGTACGAGGGTTTACTGGTTCGTCTACCGTCGCCGGAGAATAACAACAGGTGTGGGTGAGTAGAGGGATGGCTAGGCCAGCAATGGGAGTACGGTGGGGCGGTGAGGCCTGCGCGGCAGCAGAGCCGGCCGCGGGGAGGAGGGAGCAGGCAGTCCCGCCGGCGCTTGTTTGAGCGGCTGGAGAAGGAAGAGCAGAGATTGAAGAAGCACGACGGTCGTTGGATGGACATCCAACAGTATACATGCCATCTGTGGAAAGCCTCAAATCTGTGGAAAACAACATACATCCCATCTGCCATTATTTCAAATAATTTACAGCCCATTTGCTAATTCTTACGGGTTTTTTTGGAGCCCATATTCTTTTTATTAGCATTACAACCCATATTGTGGCCACGGTTAAAAAATTATACGAAATTTTGCATATGTCGGTGCGGTCTGAACTGTTTTTAATCCCGAAATTTTGAGTCACATTCAGACTGATTTTAAAAATAAATGTATATCAATATAAAATCCAATAAATTGTCCACGCGTAAAAATCAATGCAATTTAAAATCTCGAAATGGAAAAAAGATATTTGAAACTAATTGCTGGTTTGATGTGTTTTAAAAATGTACAGCCCGTTTCTCATTACTGATAGGCCATTTTCTCGGCCAGCCGAATGAAGCTCTCCTCGTCTTGAAAGATTTGCAGTCCAACAGGCCTGATAAAGCGACTTACTTGACAAATCACAAAAAAACTGGGCTAGCCATTTTCAGAAACAAAAAAAACTACTGGGCTGGTCTGTGGTAAACATAAACGAAAAGGCTGTCTAGACAGGCCAGAGTGTCCCGCACAGCCCAGTTGACACCCTGCTTCCGTCTCAAAAACAAATTAGATAAATGCCACTCCAATTATGGCGATTCATAAAAATGCCACTGCAATTTCCAAACTTTGAAAAATGCCACTGCAATTTTTGCAAACTTTGAAAAATGCCACTTCAGTTTGCAAATTTTGAAAAACGCCACTCCAAACTTCGAAAAATGCCACTAGAAATAGCATGAAATGGCATTTTTGAAAGTTTGGAAATTGCAGTGGCATTTCTCAGATACACAAGATTTGGAGTGGCATTTATCAAATTAACCCAAAACAAAAATAACTGGGCGAGCTGCTGGGTCCCTGGTGTCAGCCGCTCGTTGTGCAATTCTCTTGTTTATTGACTACGTTGACAATGGCATGGGACCCAGATGTCAGAAATCCACCAGGAGGAGCCATTTTTTTTATTGGCTTGAAATAAGGAGGCACTTGCTTGCGTACTGCCATGACCTTGACGGGTCCCTGCTGTCATCCTCTCCACATACAATCATCTCCTGATTGTGTACACGTCAACTTGCTAGGCCCACAAGTCAGCCTCTAAACCCGTGGAGGACAAATACAACCCATTTAAAAAAATAACAGCCCATTCCATACGTTCAAACGGAAAGTTCAACATTCAGAGCAAAGTAACAGGACTGATCCACATATAGAGTACTGAACTTCCACGTTGACAACCATCATAGCCAAGTTAACTATCTACTCCCACTAATACTCTAGTAGCGTACAAGTACTAACTTACTCTTAGCTAACTAGACAATGCCGGCCGCCATCTGTGGTACATGCTAAACGTCGGCACCGACGTCGTGCATCTCACCTCGGACTTGCAAGAGGTGCGATAGGGTGTGTTGCTTGCACGCGTTGGCCCTTTCCATGCCGGCGTGGTCCACCGAAGCTTCGGCTTCCAAGCGGGAAACCCACTTGACGAGCTGGTAGTAAAAATCGGCGTCGCGAACGTGTGCGTGCCTGACAGCCTCCAGGGCTATTTGCCGGGTGCCGGCCTCCACGTAGTCGGCCCAGTTGCGGGCGCTCTGCTCCCGACTCAAAGCGTCGGTGCGCTGCTGCTCCATGTCCCGCTAGCGGCGCAAATCGGCAATACGCTGCTCCTCCGCCAAGCGGTCAAGCTCCAAAAACTCCTGCTCCTCCGCCATGCAGTCGTGCTCCAACAACTCCTCGATCTCCGCATTGCCATCTAAAGACAGATAGAATGCCTCCTCCCTCCGTGTGCCTTCCGGTGAAAACCCAAACACTAGTTCCGGCGGCGACCGCCTCCGGCGTCGCCTACCGCGGACGGGTGGGGGCATGGCGGATGTGACGAGCGATGTCGGGCCGGTGGGGGCTTATGAGGATATGGCGAGTTGGGTCACGGTGGCACCGGAGAAGGCCGGGAAGCGGTACTTATAGGCGGAAGGTAGCGCGATGGTCATCGGAATTTAATGCATAATGGCTTAGCGCGCCAGCTTGCCGTGGAAAACTAGAGAAATTGAAATTATGACTATTCCGTCCCGTCTCGTCTGGGTTGCACGCCGGCATGGCAGTCAAACGAGTGCACTCGAATCATCTCCCTCCTTGTCAATAATGATTCCACGGATTTAGAAAGCCTGCAAAAATTAAAGCGTATCTTTTTTCGCATCAGTTAGCTGCCTTAATCATGGACGGCTGCATGCAGGCACTCAGAATCGCTCGCAGGCAGTACGCGAAGCAGCATGCCATGAGTCGCAGCCGAGGGCACGCATGCAGCCACTTAAATCGCTGGAATTAATTAGGCTTAAACTTCTGCATGCCATTAATTATTGCCATGCCTTCGTCTTGCTGCTTTGCTCACGGAATTAATTAGGCTTAAACTTCTTCAGAGGTAGGCATTTTTATCCGTGTAGGATCGATAGTGTAGCTTGTCAGTTTTTTCAGAGGTAGGCATTTTTATTCAAAAAACTGCCACTTCGCATCTTGCGTCGCAAATAAAACTGCTAGGAGCGCATTTGTAGGCTAGCTAGTGATCGATCAATAACTTGTAAACACCGAGCGAACAAAAATAAGTAACTGTTAATGCATCTCAATGATTCATAGATCATATACAAATATGTAGTTCCAAAAGCAAAGATCAGCCACTTCGGATCTTGCGTCGCAACTAAAACTAACTAGTATGATTCCCATACATAAGATCAACATGTTAATGCATCTCAATGATTCACAGATCATATACAAATATGTAGCTCCAAAAGCAAAGATCTAGAAAAAACATTTGTTCTTCCTACTAACATGGATGCTTCTCTTGGCCAACATTCAGTACAGACTGAAAGACAAATTTGTTTGTGAAGTCTACAATTCCTCTTGCAAATGTAAGTGGCTTCACCAACAGCTGGAACCATGAGAATGAACCACACATGATGGAGGAACATCCACTGCAATATGATTTGGTCTTCTCTCGATCACACTGCGAGACTATTTTCAGAATACAAACTTTAACTTAGGCAAAATGATGCCCATTGTATAATCAGACCAAAGCAATGAAGCACCTAGTGTTGGCCAATAAATAGTACAGTACTACTTTTCTGTAGTCCATGAAGTGACTATCCAATCTTTCTGTGTCTATTTTCAAATGGCACTGCATGCAGTGACTATACTATTCTCTTGTGCAGTTCAACCAAAATTACGGACACTTTGTTTGTTTGCCAAATAGCAATGGGCAGACATCTCTGTCTGCACAAATATCAAGCAGCTAGTAAACATATACCACACCTTATATTTTCGGTTTAAACATGTCTCTTCTGCTTAGCATCTGTCATGTTCTGCACTGGACAATCTGATACAGTTATGTTTTGCCCTGGACAATTTCATACTGAATTGATTTGCTGGTTCAGAGCAGAAATATAGCGCCTATTCTTCATCAGACCAAGGATATCCATGTTCGTAGTGATGGAAGAGGTGAAATCGATACAACCGAAATTGAGCATCCAATCATTGAATCCTGTCCTACACCTCCAATGTAGGTCCACCCTGCCAATGAATTCACATGCAAACCGCTAGTATTACTATCTAATGACAGTACAAAAAGAGTAGCAAGATAGTAGCAAACCATGTACCTTCGTAATGAACAGCTCATAGTGCCACCAATTGGATATAAAGGTTTGGAAAAAACATGCTCCTAATGTTGAACCAGTTGGACTTTTTGTGCAGTTCCACTAAAATCCAGCATCCCTGTTTGCATAGATATTGAAAGTGTGATTACTCTAAAAGTGGCACTAGTTGAAGCATAGACTCACAAATATAAGCATTCCAATTTCTTAATGGGAAAAGGTAGCAAGACTGTTTCTAACCACCTGTTTGAAGGAATAAATAAAGCAACAACGGCTGATGTCAGGAAGGCATACATAGTTTTTTCTGAAAAACTGAGCCATTCCTGACCTTTCCTCTTCTTTTAAGCAAATTTTGTGCAGTTCTACTAAAATAAAATGCCATCACCGCCTTGACAATTCAGTGACACTGTACAAAAGGAAATGACTTAACATTACATCATGATGTCAGGTATGTAGTCGACAGGCATTAGAGACAAACATACAGACCTCCTCCGATAACATAATGAACATTAATTTTAACAAAGGTGTGACTAGCTTTACCGGGATAATTTGAGTGAACTCTACACCCTTTGTTCCTTAATATAAGACGTTTTCGTGATTCAATTTAAAGTACCCAAACGTCTAGTATTTAGAAAAACAGGCAGTAGTTTTCTTGAGCACATATCTGGGAAAGCTTGCCACACTTTATTTATGTCCATACGCTAATGCAACACCATCCGAATACTACAAATATACACTAATCCAGTGGCTAGTGCAACAGTAGAGTAGTTAGTTTATTATAGGGTACAGTACAATGGTTTTACTGAACAGATTTCAATAAACTCTAGCACTGGAAGGTTTCTATAAGAATTAACAATACAAAATGTAAAGGTAACAAGTTTTAGCATTGGTATACTAGTTGTGCATGAGCATTAAACCAAATACAAAAGTCTGAAGGTAACTAGCATTATTAACTAATGACAGTATAAAAAATTTGCAAACCATGTACTTCCAAGGTAAATATCATTTCGAACTCGGGGGGACCTTAAAAATTGCTACCCCAATCTTGATAATCGATCAAACATAAAAACTTGATCGAACGAATCAAGAGAATAGCCGGAGGAGGAGGTGCCCACTCTTGACCTTTCCTCTTGTCTTCATAATTGTCTGTGCAGTTTAACCAAAATAAAATGACATCAGCGCCTTGGCATTTTGGTGACACTATACAAAAAAATTAACTTATCTCATGAAAGTGAGGTATGTAATCTATAAGCATTAACAATGCAAAAATCTGAAGGTAGTAACAAGTTTCATCGTTGGTATACTGGTTGTGTGTAACGCCCCGAGACCGATGCGCCAGGTGTCCTCCAGTTATTCGCCGACGTTGTCATGTCATGTGCTTGCGTGTTGCATATCCAATCATGTCATCATGTGCATCGCATTTGCATACGTGTTCGTCTCATGCATCCGAGCTTTTTCCCCGTTGTCCATTTTGCAATCCGACACTCCTATGTCCTCCGGCGCCCTTTTTTTGTCTCTTTTCGTGTGCGGGTGTTGAACATTCTCGGATTGGACCGAGATTTGCCAAGCGGTCTTGGTTCACTACCGACAGACCTCCTGTCAAGTTTCGTGCCATTTGGAGTTCGTTTGATACTCCAACGGTTAACCGGGGAACCGTAAATGCCTCGTGTGTGTTGCAGCCCAACACCCCTCCAAAGTGGCCCAAAACCCTTCCAAACCCCCTCCATCCTCTCAGCCGTTCGATCACGATCGCCTGGCCGAAAACCGCACCTCATTTGGACTCTCCTAGCTCCCTCTACCTATATATTTGTGACTCCCCCCAAAATTTCGCGGTACAAACCCTAGTCCTCTTCCTCCTCGCGCCGTCGGACATGTCCGCCCGGTGGCCGGACATGTCCAGCGCCCCGCAGCCACGTCGTCCGGCCACTCATAGCCCGCCACGTCAGCTCCGCCGCCGTCCTTGCCCTATCACGACACGCCACCTGTCCGCGCCGCCTCCCACCACCGCACGGCCCAGATCCGGCCCGCGCGAGCCCGCGCGCCGCCTCCGCTCGCTCGTGCCCGAGCTCCCCTGCGCGCTCGACCGCGCCCCCATCCCCGCCGCCGGAACCCTAGCGCCGCCCCGTGCGCGCGCCGGATCCTGCCGCTGCGCCGGTGCGCCGCGCCACCGCCAGTGCATCCCCGCCGCCGACGCCCCATCTCTGTGCCGCCCCGCCTCATGCGCGCCGCCGCCTGGAGGCCCCGCCGTCTTCTTCATCCCCGGCGGCCTCCCCGACCCGCATCGGCCCTGGATCCGACCGGGAAGGGCCTCGGCCGGCCGGATCCGCCGCCCCGCGCCTTGCCGGACTTCTCCACCTCCTCTAACGCCGGCCGTCCTCGGTTTCCGTGCCGCGCCGAAACCCTAGAACAGATCCGAAGGGTAAAATTTCGCCCAAAGTCCTTTTTCCCTATAATATTTTGTGGCTACCTTCATCATGTCATAACTTTGTGCTCGTTGCTCCATTTTGTGTGCATGAGATATCAAAATGTTCGTTAGGATGTCCTCTTCATTTTGTTGCATTGTGTCATGCTTGTTTGAGTCCATCTTGATGCGCTAATGAATGTAGCAAGAGTGCTTCATAATGTTAGTTTCTATTTCTTAACAGATTATGAGCTTTTGTCATTTTTGCCATGATTATTGTGTGCCTCCTATGAACTTGAGCTCTACATGTGTTTTGTTATATGTCATGCCATCTTTACAGGGGTGTATTCCATGTATTTTTGTGATCAATGTGGTGACTAGCACAAGCATGCAAAGTAGCTCTTGTGATGTTGCTGATTTCAGGGACTTAGAATTTTCACTAAGTCTTTGTCTGCTGTTATTTTTATGCCATGTATTCATGTTGCTACATAGTGATCCATGCTTCTTTTGAGTATGTTCAGTAAGGATGATTTTGAGTTATTGTTATGTTCTATCCATCCATCTCTTTGTTTGCAATTATGGAGTACCCTAGCATGACTCAATCTTGCTCTACTTTTGCTATAAAATATTCCTGACAGATTGTTTACATGTTATTCAATTTTGCCAAGGTTGTTGTAGTCGATCCTTGCATGCTATGAGATGGTTCTTGCCATTGTTAGCTTCTTGAACATGTCTTCTTGCTGGGTGTATGCTTAGTTTGTCATGCAATGCCTTGTGGTGAGTGCATTGAACTCGCAAACATGCCTACGTAACTCTATTTTTGCCATGTCCAGTTTTCTGCTAAGTCCGAATCTGTTAACGGAACTTGCTATGTTTACATGGGTGCCATTATATCTTCAGATCCTTTTTGGCTTATGGTTAGTAAGGGACTTTTGTTATATGCTTTGAGTAGATTCATGCCATGCCTTGTGTTGCTATGATCTGATCTTGTAGCATGTTGTTATCTTGCTCTAAACTTTGCTTCCTGATGTTAATTCCTGGCATGTTAGTATTTTCACTAAGTCTGTGATGCTGATATCTTTTGCACTTTTGACATGCTTGTTTGCACCTGCTCTTGTGTGATTTAGCCGTAACTCAGTGTTCTATTTTGTCAAGCATCTTGAGTAGATCACTGCCATGTGCTTTGTTGCTATGTTGGAGTGCAGTAGCTTAGTTTCTTGTTGCATTCTAGATGGCATCGTGATGTTAATCGCAGAATAGTGCCATTATTGTTTTGCTTGCCATTTGCAAACCGTGCATCCGTTTCTGGTGATCTTTATATCGATTTCGATCGAAATCAACTCATATTTCCAGAGGCACTCCTGGTTTTCCAAGTTGAGGCCTGGTTCAACCTTTTCCTTCCGGAGCTCGCATATGCATTGCATATCACATCCCGCATATCATGCCATGTTTTGCATCATGTTGATTGCGCATTGCACCGTGGTTGATTGTGGTTCCCTTTGCTTGTGTTCTTGTCTTGGGTAGAGCTGGGAGACGAGTTCATGATCGAGGAACCCGTTGAGTACATTTACGAGGATCAAGCTTTCGTCTTTTCAAAGAACTTTGCAGGCAAGATGACCATACCCTAGAAATCACTTCTATCTTTGCTTGCTAGTTGCTCGCTCTATTGCTATGCCACGATACCTACCACTTGCTATATCATGCCTCCCATATTTCCATGTCAAGCCTCTAACCCACATTTCCTATCAAACCGTTGTTTGGCTATGTTACCGCTTTGCTCAGCCCCTCTTATAGCGTTGCTAGTTACAGGTGAAGATGGAGTTTGTTCCTTGTTGGAACATGGATTTGTTGGGATATCACAATATCTCTTATTTTAAATTAATGCATCTATATACTTGGTAAAGGGTGGAAGGCTTAGCCTTATGCCTGGTGTTTTGTTCCACTCTTGCCGCCCTAGTTTCTGTCATACCGGTGTTATGTTCCTTGATTTTGCATTCCTTACGCGGTAGGGTTATAATGGGAACCCCTTGACAGTTCTCCTTGAATAAAACTCCTCCAACAAGGCCCAACCTTGGTTTTACATTTGCACTAACAACCTATCACCTTCCCTTGGGTTCTGCAGACTCAAGGGTCATCTTTATTTTAACCCCCCGGGCCAGCGCTTGTCTAAGTGTTGGTCCGAACTAGAGCCCCTTGCAGCGCCACCTCGGGGAAACTTGAGGACTGGTTTTAGTTGTATGGATTGCTCATCCGGTGTTGCCCTGAGAACGGGATATGTGCAGCTCCTATCGGGATGTCGGCGCATCGGGCGGCTTTGCTGGTCTTGTTTTACCATTGTCGAAATGTCTTGTAACCGGGATTCCAAGTCTGATCGGGTCTTCATGGGAGAAGGAATATCCTTCGTTGACCGTGAGAGCTTGTGATGGGCTATGTTGGGACACCCCTGCAGGGTTTTGAACTTTCGAAAGTTATGCCCACGGTTATGGGCAGATGGGAATTTGTTAATGTCCGGTTATAGAGAACTTGACACTTAACTTAATTAAAATGCATCAACCGCGTGTGTAGCCATGATGGTCTCTTTCTGGCGGAGTCTGGGAAGTGAACACGGTTCCTGTGTTATGCTTGAACGTAAGTAGTTTCAGGATCACTTCTTGATCACTTGTAGTTCACGAACGTGCTTTGCTTCTCTTCTCGCTCTCATTTGCGTAAGTTAGCCACCATATATGCTAGTGCTTGCTGCAGCTCCACCTCACTACCCCTTTTCCTACCCATAAGCTTAAATAGTCTTGATCTCGCGGGTGTGAGATTGCTGAGTCCTCGTGACTCACAGATACTTCCAAAACCAGTTGCAGGTGCCGTTGATACCAGTGCAGATGACGCAGCTGAGCTCAAGTGGGAGCTTGATGAAGATCGTGTTCGTTATGTTGTTTCGTTTCCAGTTGATCAGTAGTGGAGCCCAGTCGGGGCGATCGGGGATCTATGCATTTGGTGTTGTCTTTATTTTGGTTCCGTAGTCAGACCTTGATTGTATTCTGGATGATGTAATGCTATATTTATGTATTATGTGAAGTGGCGATTGTAAGCAAACTCTTTATCTCTTTCTTATTCAGTACATGGGATGTGTAAAGATTACCCCTCTTGCGACATGCCTACAATGCGGTTATGCCTCTAAGTCGTGCTCCGACACGTGGGAGATATAGCCGCATCGATGGGTGTTACACTGTGCAACAGCATTAGAATGCCTTAGCTGAAAAATCTTTAATACATCCACAATCAACAGCTAACCCTGAAATAATCCAATGACATTAAATGGCATTGCTTAAATTTATCGGTGGCATTAGACTGAGAGAGGCATTAGTTAAATGTGGCATCACTTTAGCAGTAGCATTGCTTGACTTGACTGCTGGTGTTATACTAACAGCAAAAAAAGTGGCAATAAGAGCATGGGAGGCCCATTCGGACAGTGGGCGCACCAGTACGATGTACCTCCACGGACGCAGAGTGGCGAGGGAGGTATGGTTGCCCAAAGCAACAAATATCCAGGTAGCATATGTGGATTACGTCCCATTTTTGTTCTCTTTAGCCACCTTTTTCCTATACAAGGACAACAAACCGATTGACCTGGTCATTCTCTATTGCGTTTTCATGCCTTTCTACCCTTGTTCAACCAAGAGACACGAGACTCATTCCTTAGCTACTGATTTCCCCTTTTCAACCTAGATGCGGGTTCGATGCCTACTCTCTTGGACAGTACAGTCTCCCTTCCTTTCCTTATTCAACCCAGACATGGATTAGTCTGCATGAAGTAGGGTTTCCTTTAATAGTGCAAATTATGGTTTTCGTCTGCGTGGCCAGCAAAGCAGAGGATAGCAAATTGGGAAGATGGTGGAGTGGAAAAAGATCCACATGCAATGACGTGGCAGATGGGGCAATAGAACAAGGTTATGGTTCGAAAAGAGGTAGCATACCTGAGGGTCGGCGGGAAGTGGCTTCGCTCGTGGCCGTCGTCCTCCGCACACACTACGGCAGCGAGCTTGGGGACGGAGGCCATACCGCGCGGGCGCTAGGTCTGAGAGGACGGCCTTGTCGTCAGTGCGTGACCTCGCTCGCCGACGATGAGTGCATCAACGCTGCATGTCCTTTTCTTCCCCGGCGGATCTGTGACCACCGGTGAGGAGGGAGAGAGGGGCCATCTTTTTTAGATATGGAGAGAGGGTGGTAGTGTGAGAAGCAAGTGGGCAGCCCTTAGCAAGAAAGCGCTCAAGCTCCAGCCTATATATCTTTTTTATACTACTAGTACTCGAGGTGGAGTAGTGGTGGAGTAGTTTATATTTTCTCTGCGTATAGTACCAGTTAGTCGTGCTTCAAAACTGATTGGCACGCCATTAAAAAATAAAGGTCGATAACTAATGCGGCACCTCGGGCCAACGCGGCCAGATCGCATTTTGCATGAGAAATTACACACCATGTTTCGTTGACATGTGGTCCCGTTCCAACATATCAGTGAGACGACGGCAAGTAGTAGGAGTATTTCTGAACGGACGTGTAGGCCGGGGCGCCTCTTCGTGAACCGTGGCAAACTCACAACCGTCCACCGACTCTTCGCCTTTCCCTCTCGATTTGGAACTGCTGTCGCACGCTCTTCCTCTCCCTCCTCCATTTTCCTTCAGCCCTTCATCCTTTCTTCTGCCATTGTTCGATCATCTTCTCCATGGAGGGAACAGACCGGAAACGACCCCGTTATTCTTGCCCCGATCTGAAAGATGACATGGTGGAGGAACTCATTGATCGGTGCGACGTCATCACCTCGGCTAGCATGGAAGGTTTGTTCAAGCCCATTCTCGACTCAACTAATAACATCATTACAAAGAACCCAAGAGTCAAGGAGCGGTTTGATCTCCCCTATCTTCTTTGCCGTGACCCTGATGACTGGCGCCGGCACGACGGAGGCCTCGCCCTGTGCCAGTTGATGCCGCTTGATAATGATACGTATGATGTTAAGATGCCATCGCTTGAGGGCAGGGCTTGGGCGGGCGCAAATGGAGATTGGGTTGTTTACATTGGGTCCAACTGCGAGTGGGAACTTGTGAATGTGTACACTCGTGACCGGGTTCCACTTCCAAAAATCTCAGCAGACTGCCCAGAGGTTGAGCACACCGGTATTGTATGCACGTTCAAATACGATCATGGTGACTGTCTTCTACGGAAGATAGCAATTTGTCGAGTTCCCAACCGCTCTTGGAATTACAACAACTATCAAGTTGTTGCTATCTTCGACAAGCTTGTTGCTGTCCTTCGTGGTTCGACTCGATGGATATTGCTCAAAAATCAGTTTCTGTACACGGATGAGTACTGTGATGCAATTCAATACGAGGGCCTTGTGTTTGCTGCCACCACTTGTGGCACTGTTTTTGCATGGGATCCTCGTAGTTTCAGTACGTTTGCCTTCCATCGTAATTATAATTGTTTCATCCACATGCATGTGGGTTAGCAAGTTTCCCTTTACTAATTAACCTTCTTCTTGTGTTTCCAAGTGTTGGGGAACATAGTAATTTCAAAAAAAATTCCTACGCACACGCAAGATCATGGTGATGCATAGCAATGAGAGGGGAGAGTGCTGTCCATGTACCCTCATAGACCGAAAGCGAAACGTTAGCACAACACGGTTGATGTAGTCGTACGTCTTCACGATCCGACCGATCAAGTACCGAACGCACGGCATCTCCGAGTTCTGCACACATTCAACTCGATGACGTCCCTCGAACTCCGATCCAACCGAGTGTTGAGGGAGAGTTTCGTCAGCACGACGGCGTGGTGACGATGATGATGTTCTACCGACGCAGGGCTTCGCCTAAGCACTGCTACGATATGATCGAGGTGGATTATGGTGGAGGGGGGCACCGCACACGGCTAAGAGATCAAGAGATCAATTGTTGTGTCTTTGGGGTGCCCCTGCCCCCGTATATAAATGAGTGGAGGAGGGGGAGGGCCGACCCTCTCTATGGCGCGCCCTAGGGCAGTCCTACTCCCACCAGGAGTAGGATTCCCCCTTTCCTAGTATAACTAGGAGCCCTTCCAAGTAGTAGGAGTAGGAGGGAAGGGAAGGGAAGGGAAAAGGAGAAGGAAGGAAGGGGGCACCCCCCCCCTCCCTAGTCCAATTCGGACCAGCCCATGGAGAGGTGTGCGGCCACCCTTTGAGGCCTTTCTCTCCTTTTCCGTATGGCCCATTAAGGCCCAATACGAATTCCCGTAACTCCCCGGTACTCCCGAAAATACCCGAATCACTCGAAACCTTTCCGATGTCCGAATATAGTCGTCCAATATAACAATCTTTATGTCTCGACCATTTCGAGACTCCTCGTCATGTCCCCGATCTCATCCGGAACTCCGAACTCCTTCGGTACATCAAAACACATAAACTGATAATATAACCGTCATCGAACTTTAAGCGTGCGGACCCGACGGGTTCGAGAACTATGTAGACATGACCTAGACACGTCTCCGTTCAATAACCAATAGCGGAACCTGGATGCTCATATTGGCTCCCGCATATTCTACGAAGATCTTTATCGGTCAGACCGCATAACTACATACGTTGTTCCTTTTGTCATTGGTATGTTACTTGTCCGAGATTCAATCGTTGGTATCTCAATACCTAGTTCAATCTCGTTACCGGCAAGTCTCTTTACTCATTCCATAATACATCATCCCGCAACTAACTCATTAGTTGCAATGCTTGCAAGGCTTAAGTGATGTGCATTACCGAGAGGGCTCAGAGATACCTCTCCGACAATTGGAGTGACAAATCCTAATCTCGAAATACGCCAACCCAACAAGTACCTTCGGAGACACCTGTAGAGCACCTTTATAATCACCCAGTTACGTTGTGACGTTTGGTGGCACACAAAGTGTTCCTCCGGTAAACGGGAGTTGCATAATCTCATAGTCATAGGAACATGTATAAGTCATGAAGAAAGCAATAGCAACAAACTAAACGATCAAGTGCTAAGCTAACGAAATGGGTCAAGTTAATCACATCATTCTCCTAATGATGTGATCCCGTTAATCAAATGACAACTCATGTCTATGGTTAGGAAACATAACCATCTTTGATCAATGAGCTAGTCAAGTAGAGGCATACTAGTGACACTCTGTTTGTCCATGTATTCACACATGTATTATGTTTCCGGTTAATACAATTCTAGCATGAATAATAAACATCTATCATGATATAAGGAAATAAATAATAACTTTATTATTGCCTCTAGGGCATATTTCCTTCACCAAGGTCCTGTGAACATCCCACCAACTATATTTGAAAATTTTTATAACCAAGGGGGAGATGACAGTGGTGATGATCACGAGCATGAGGAGGAGCAGAACTTATATACTTAGTGGCGCCTGGCAACTAATTCCGATGGATCACCTCTTCTTGTTTGTATACAGCCCACTGATGATGTTATTGCTAAGGAAGCAGGTGTAGTCTCCCATGGTCGCACTCTCCGGACCTATTCCAACACCCATTGCATGGTATTCGGGATGGATACTAGTGTGCTAGCGCCAACTCCTTCTCCCTGGTACAGAATTGATAGTCTTGGAGAAAACTCGCTCTTCCTTGGACAAAACTATCCGGTGATGGTGAAAGGCGATCCAACTGCTGTTGACATAACGTTAACAGTACCATTTATGAGAAGCAACTGTGTCTATACCTCAGACATTTGGGTGGTTCCCTACCCTGGTACTGATATAGTAGGCCGCTTCAGCCTAGATGATCAGTCCTGCGTTGGTTTCTAGATCGACAATCGATGGCCCGTCCCAGAGAATCACTTGTAGTTCAAAGGAAGTGTTTCCAACGCCAAGGAATGGTTGAGTTGAAGTTCATTTCATTGCTTGTTATTTGTTGTGTGGTGAAAACTTTAGTATTTATAATGTATCCTCGTTGTCGATGTGAGTTGATGACCTGTTGTATGTAATAAAATGATATGCCTGTGATAAACTTACTAAATTTATCAATGGCTTTCGAGTCGCTTCTCTGAGTGAGTGGTGCGACGAGGCAAAAAATATTTTCCGAATACATAATTGTACGTGCATTGCAACAGGTTATCGGATGAGGCCAATCAACAATAGTAGTACACTATTTGTACTAGCTTCACATGCTTCGCGCCTCGGGCGGGTGTTTTTATTGTAGCCATATGTTAATGTGTTCGCTGTATAACCAGCACCTCGAATCCTTGATACTAGTACTATATAGTAGGAGTAAGTAGTAGGAGTAGTAGGGTGGCATGGGCCAGAACAAGCATTCACGTCCAGGAGTATGGCACACGCCACCACCACGACATCCATCTGACACCATATTATTTCTTGGAGTCCGTGCTAGAGCAATCTCTTCAACCTCGTCGTTTCTCTAACTTCAGCCATCACGCGGCGGGCGAGGTGGGGGTTTGCCGATAGTCGGTTTCCTTAACTGCGGTCCCACTTGTAAGGCCAACTCCAACGCACGACCCCAAACGGACCTCCATTTTGCACGAACTCCAACGATAATTTTGACTAGAAAAGCAAGACCAAAGAAAACAAGAACCACAAGAATACATTTTACTAGTCCTCTAAGTTGGATTAGTGCCTTCTCGATGCATTCATTATTGATCTGCGGAGGCTCGATCTTGCGTGCTTCTTTCTTCTTCGAGTGTAAAGAAGTAGAGGTTGCTTCCTCGCATCTAGTCTCATGTCTAGCCTCTATTCTAGTAGGAGTATCAACAAGTGCACTAATCTCATCTCTAGCCTCTGTGCTAGCTAAAAGTGATAGAACATCTACTAAATTGCGCTCTATCAATATATGGATGTACTCTTCTTCCCAATACAAAAACTTGCATCCATTCTACTCCCTCCGTTGCACAATACATGCCTTCTATTTGTCAAAATATATATGTATCTAGACATGTTTTAGTATATAGGTACATCCATTTTTGGACAAATGGAAGTCAAGTATTTTGGAACGGAGGGAGTACACAATAAAATTTTTAAGTTAGCACAAATAGTCTAATCCGAGAGCACAACTGAAGATTTGGTCGGGTTCTTCCTCCTTTTGCCAACACGTGGGACATCTAGCATCCAGGTCGTGTCATGAAAGAAAATAGAGTGGTAGTTGAAGCCACGAGATGTGCATCTTGGGTTAAACTGTAAATAGAATCTTACTACTCTTGAGTAACTCCAAAAGCGGCCACCGAAGATCTTTATTGGATTTGTTTTTCATCACCAGCACGTCGAGGTGAAAGATGTGCAGGTTCAGTGGGTCCTCTTGCGTTTTCACTGACATGTGGGGCCACATGTGAGCAAACAGACGATGGGCTTCGCGCATCCGCTGGCTGGTTGAGAAGAGAGATAGAGGAGGGCTGAGCACGGACTGCAGGAAATTTGTTCTACGTACCTCGATATAGGCTCGATATAGTGGGGTGGCATGGGCAGCATTCACGTCTAGCAGTACGGCACACGCCACCCACACGAGTCCCATCCGACACCAATTTTCTTGGAGTCCATGCTACAACCATCTCTTCTCCCTCCTGTTTTCTCAGCCTCGCGCGGTGGGCGGGGTGGGGGTTTGCCGATAGTCGGTTTGCTCAACTGCGGTCCCACTTGTAAGTGAAAATGCAACACCGCACGCATTCCCGCTTGAGCGGTGTGCCGGACCAACCGTGTGGGGGTGCGATGTGAACATGGTAGGCTTTTCCTTTTGAACTCGTAACTTGTAAAATTTGGTTCTGCTCCATGGCGCGACCGATAGATAGTAAATAACGATTTTTCCTAGAGTAATGAGAAGTTTGGTTCTGGCGCCGTTCATGCATGGAGTACGTACGAAGATTGTGAAGTTGATGCGAAAGGTGAGATAATTACTGTAGTATCATATACTACTACATGGATTTGACAGAAAGATAAAAAATCCATATGGATCCATCAACGACATCCTCACGCCCTAGTGCGCCGGGTCACCAACCGACGTGTGAGGAGCAGCGGCATTGGCGGCGAGCTCAACGTGCTTCTGAACAGTGCCGTCCAAGGTTGCCCTGCGGTCCAAGAAGGCCAGCGTCCTATCGTCCTCCTCTTGCATGTAGTAGTCCTTATGGACGATTTGCGCGTAGACCTGGGTGATTATGTCGATGGTGTCTTGCTACTCCAGGCGCTGCGCGGCGAGCGCGACCTCGAGGTGGACATTCTCCGGCGCGACGGCGGGCAGTCGCAGGGCCACCAGTGCGTTGAAGAGGTTGTCACCATAGTGGTCGTTGAGGGTGGCGGGCATCGCAGAGCCTTGGCGCATCGGCTGGAGGCTTACGTCAAAGTCGTCCGCAAGCTTCTTGACGATGGTGAACTTGTCGAGGAAACCGACGAGGACCTCGCCGAACAAGGAGACGAAGCTGTCGTCCAAGCGGCCCCTCGGCCTGGCGGCCTCAAGCAATACTACCTGGAGGTGTTCCTCGGTGCCGGGCCGCAGGCCGGCGTCGTGGACCATCTGGCACAGTCGGCTGATACTCGCGCTCATCGCCTCCATGGGTCTAGCTTAGCTTCTAGTCAACTGATCTTGCGATTCGTAGGTGCGTAGGATTTCTTACTACTCCTCAGCCCTCTACTGCACCTGCCTTTGGCTGTATGATAGGTGGGCCAGCCACCCCCTGGGCCCACGTGTCATTCACCCAAAGGCAGTTGCCGTAAGTCAATGAAGCTGCATCCCCCTCCGTGCCGGTGCAGTATAGTCATCTCACCGGACCTCTAGTTGGGGCCAAATGAGAGAAGTTTGATGTTTACTGGTTTATTGGTCCCCTTTGCATTTTGCGCCAAATTTTGACCTTTGATTTAACTAATAAAATGTTAATGCATGTAAACAAAAATGTTGTGTAAGTCACCTTACGAAAACCAAATAATCCCAAAATACTTAGGCACGGTGCATTAACTCCCTCCTTGTTTCTTATTTCGTGACATATCAACCAATGAGAGATGTGGGCCATGCATGCTTTCAATGACTTGAGACTACCAAACATGACATGCAGTGTTTAGTTCATTGCATGTAATCCTATTAGTACTCTAGTTAGCAAAAAACATCAAGTTCTCTCGCCGATAGGAATAAAACACCATGTATTTATTTACAGAGGGAGTAGTACATTTTTTGTGACATGCATTACTAGATATTGCTAGTCAAATACTAAAATCCAGATGGATGTGGTAGTACTCCTAAATCCAGACGGTGGTGCTACTAGTACTAGTAGTAGTACTACCAATGTAGTAGTAGGAGTACTAGCACTGTACTACCCGTTGGTCAAATTATTATGTGCTGATTCTCACAGTGAAGTGACAAGACCCTGTGCCGGAGATGACACCTGAGTATAGGCGCCGTATTCGGCATACCATAGTCAGCCTCACCGTCTTCAGTCACTATCATCATGGATGTAGAGCTAGCCTGCTTACAACTAGCCCTGTTCGACATAATTTCCCGTGCGTAGATGCCCGTGCATTGCACAGAACACCAAGATTGGGGGTGGACGGCTCCGGCAGCGGCCATCGCACCAGATTTTTCCACGACCTTCTAGATGTGGTGGGGAGGAGATAAGGCTGATTGTGAGAGACAAGGAGTTGTTTGTAAATAGGGAACAAGTGCAGGCATCTTTTTGCGAAAATGGAG